>NW_026907582.1:0-199596 GCF_028389875.1 Rhea pennata
CGAGGGAAGCTGTGCAGCACATCCCTTGTTCCGCTCGCCACTTCCCTCACTCTTAGGCAAAGCCCATCTAAGCTGGCTTGTAGGCGTGCCTCTGTGCTCAGAAGCAGCCCCGTGGCAGGCAGGACAGTGCGAGATGTCTTCTGGGCACGCAGCATGCTGCTTCCCATGCCTGGGACAAACCGCGAGCAGGTGCCTCGCTTGCGCTTCAATCTGCCGAGACTTGGAGCTGGCCAGCGCGCACCCTCCTGCTGTGTGTGCTGCTGTCCGCAAACAGCCTCCAAACAAAGCAGGGCACTAAGGCAGGAGAACTAAGCGTCCCAGGAGGGAATCTGCCTGGGTGGGAAGCTGTGCAGCACATCCCTTGTTCCGCTCGCCACTTCCCACACTCTTAGGCAAAGACCATCTCAGCTTGCTTGTAGGCGTGCCTCCGTGCTCAGAAGCAGCCCCGTGGCAGGCAGGACAGTGCGAGAAGTAATCTGGGCACGCAGCATGCTGCTTCCCATGCCCGGGACAAACCGCGAGCAGGTGCCTGGCTTGCGCTTCAATCTGCCGAGACTTGGAGCTGGCCAGCGCGCACCTTCCCGCTGTGTGTGCTGCTGTCCGCAAACAGCCTCCAAACAAAGCAGGGCACTAAGGCAGGAGAAGTAAGCGCCCCAGGAGGGAATCTGCCTGCGAGGGAAGCTGTGCAGCACATCCCTTGTTCCGCTCGCCACTTCCCTGACTCTTAGGCAAAGCCCATCTCAGCTGGCTTGTAGGCGTGCCTGCGTGCTCAGAAGCAGCCCCGTGGCAGGCAGGACAGTGCGAGAAGTACTCTGGGCATGCAGCATGCTGCTTCCCATGCCCGGGACAAACTGCAAGCAGGTGCCTCGCTTGCGCTTCTATGTGCCGAGACTTGGAGCTGGCCAGCGCGCACCTTCCCGCTGTGTGTGCTGCTGTCCGCAAACGGCCTCCAAACAAAGCAGGGCACTAAGGCAAGAGAAGTAAGCGCCCCAGGAGGGAATCTGCCTGCGAGGGAAGCTGTGCAGCACATCCCTTCTTACGCTCGCCACTTCCCTGACTCTTAGGCAAAGCCCATCTCAGCTGGCTTGTAGGCGTGCCTCCGTGCTCAGAAGCAGCCCCGTGGCAGGCAGGACAGTGCGAGATGTCTTCTGGGCACGCAGCATGCTGCTTCCCATGCCCGGGACAAATTGCGAGCAGGTGCCTGGCTTGCGCTTCTATGTGCCGAGACTTGGAGCTGGCGAGCGCGCACCTTCCCGCTGTGTGTGCTGCTGTCCGCAAACAGCCTCCAAACAAAGCAGGGCACTAAGGCAAGAGAAGTAAGCGCCCCAGGAGGGAATCTGCCTGCGAGGGAAGCTGTGCAGCACATCCCTTGTTCCGCTCGCCACTTCCCTGACTCTTAGGCAAAGCCCATCTAAGCTGGCTTGTAGGCGTGTCTCTGTGCTCAGAAGCAGCCCCGTGGCAGGCAGGACAGTGCGAGATGTCTTCTGGGCACGCAGCATGCTGCTTCCCATGCCTGGGACAAACCGCGAGCAGGTGCCTCGCTTTCGCTTCAATCTGCCGAGACTTGGAGCTGGCCAGCGCGCACCTTCCTGCTGTGTGTGCTGCTGTCCGCAAACAGCCTCCAAACAAAGCAGGGCACTAAGGCAGGAGAACTAAGCGTCCCAGGAGGGAATCTGCCTGGGTGGGAAGCTGTGCAGCACATCCCTTGTTCCGCTCGCCACTTCCCGCACTCTTAGGCAAAGACCATCTCAGCTTGCTTGTAGGCGTGCCTCCGTGCTCAGAAGCAGCCCCGTGGCAGGCAGGACAGTGCGAGAAGTAATCTGGGCACGCAGCATGCTGCTTCCCATGCCCGGGACAAACCGCGAGCAGGTGCCTGGCTTGCGCTTCAATCTGCCGAGACTTGGAGCTGGCCAGCGCGCACCTTCCCGCTGTGTGTGCTGCTGTCCGCAAACGGCCTCCAAACAAAGCAGGGCACTAAGGCAGGAGAAGTAAGCGCCCCAGGAGGGAATCTGCCTGCGAGGGAAGCTGTGCAGCACATCCCTTGTTCCGCTCGCCACTTCCCTCACTCTTAGGCAAAGCCCATCTCAGCTGGCTTGTAGGTGTGCCTGCGTGCTCAGAAGCAGCCCCGTGGCAGGCAGGACAGTGCGAGAAGTACTCTGGGCATGCAGCATGCTGCTTCCCATGCCCGGGACAAACTGCAAGCAGGTGCCTGGCTTGCGCTTCTATGTGCCGAGACTTGGAGCTGGCCAGCGCGCACCTTCCCGCTGTGTGTGCTGCTGTCCGCAAACAGCCTCCAAACAAAGCAGGGCACTAAGGCAAGAGAAGTAAGCGCCCCAGGAGGGAATCTGCCTGCGAGGGAAGCTGTGCAGCACATCCCTTGTTCCGCTCGCCACTTCCCTGACTCTTAGGCAAAGCCCATCTCAGCTGGCTTGTAGGCGTGCCTCCGTGCTCAGAAGCAGCCCCGTGGCAGGCAGGACAGTGCGAGATGTCTTCTGGGCACGCAGCATGCTGCTTCCCATGCCTGGGACAAACCGCGAGCAGGTGCCTCGCTTGCGCTTCAATCTGCCGAGACTTGGAGCTGGCCAGCGCGCACCCTCCTGCTGTGTGTGCTGCTGTCCGCAAACAGCCTCCAAACAAAGCAGGGCACTAAGGCAGGAGAACTAAGCGTCCCAGGAGGGAATCTGCCTGGGTGGGAAGCTGTGCAGCACATCCCTTGTTCCGCTCGCCACTTCCCACACTCTTAGGCAAAGACCATCTCAGCTTGCTTGTAGGCGTGCCTCCGTGCTCAGAAGCAGCCCCGTGGCAGGCAGGACAGTGCGAGAAGTAATCTGGGCACGCAGCATACTGCTTCCCATGCCCGGGACAAACCGCGAGCAGGTGCCTGGCTTGCGCTTCAATCTGCCGAGACTTGGAGCTGGCCAGCGCGCACCTTCCCGCTGTGTGTGCTGCTGTCCGCAAAGAGCCTCCAAACAAAGCAGGGCACTAAGGCAAGAGAACTAAGCGCCCCAGGAGGGAATCTGCCTGCGAGGGAAGCTGTGCAGCACATCCCTTGTTCCGCTCGCCACTTCCCTGACTCTTAGGCAAAGCCCATCTCAGCTGGCTTGTAGGCGTGCCTCCGTGCTCAGAAGCAGCCCCGTGGCAGGCAGGACAGTGCGGGATGTCTTCTGGGCACGCAGCATGCTGCTTCCCACGCCCGGGACAAACTGCGAGCAGGTGCCCGGCTTGCGCTTCTATGTGCCGAGACTTGGAGCTGGCCAGCGCGCACCTTCCCGCTGTGTGTGCTGCTGTCCGCAAACAGCCTCCAAACAAAGCAGGGCACTAAGGCAAGAGAAGTCAGCGCCCCAGGAGGGAATCTGCCTGCGAGGGAAGCTGTGCAGCACATCCCTTGTTCCGCTCGCCACTTCCCTGACTCTTAGGCAAAGCCCATCTCAGCTGGCTTGTAGGCGTGCCTCCGTGCTCAGAAGCAGCCCCATGGCAGGCAGGATAGTGCGAGAAGTACTCTGGGCATGCAGCATGCTGCTTCCCATGCCTGGGACAAACTGCGAGCAGGTGCCTCGCTTGCGCTTCTATGTGCCGAGACTTGGAGCTGGCCAGCGCGCACCTTCCCCCTGTGTGTGCTGCTGTCCGCAAACAGCCTCCAAACAAAGCAGGGCACTAAGGCAAGAGAACTAAGAGCCCCAGGAGGGAATCTGCCTGCGAGGGAAGCTGTGCAGCACATCCCTTGTTCCGCTCGCCACTTCCCTGACTCTTAGGCAAAGACCATCTCAGCTTGCTTGTAGGTGTGCCTCCGTGCTCAGAAGCAGCCCCGAGGAAGGCAGGACAGTGCGAGATGTCTTCTGGGCACGCAGCATGCTGCTTCCCATGCCTAGGACAAACCGCGAGCAGGTGCCTGGCTTGCGCTTCAATCTGCCGAGACTTGGAGCTGGCCAGCGCGCACCTTCCCGCTGTGTGTGCTGCTGTCCGCAAACAGCCTCCAAACAAAGCAGGGCACTAAGGCAAGAGAAGTAAGCGCCCCAGGAGGGAATCTGCCTGCGAGGGAAGCTGTGCAGCACATCCCTTGTTCCGCTCGCCACTTCCCTGACTCTTAGGCAAAGCCCATCTCAGCTGGCTTGTAGGCGTGCCTCCGTGCTCAGAAGCAGCCCCGTGGCAGGCAGGACAGTGCGGGATGTCTTCTGGGCACGCAGCATGCTGCTTCCCACGCCCGGGACAAACTGCGAGCAGGTGCCCGGCTTGCGCTTCTATGTGCCGAGACTTGGAGCTGGCCAGCGCGCACCTTCCCGCTGTGTGTGCTGCTGTCCGCAAACAGCCTCCAAACAAAGCAGGGCACTAAGGCAAGAGAAGTCAGCGCCCCAGGAGGGAATCTGCCTGCGAGGGAAGCTGTGCAGCACATCCCTTGTTCCGCTCGCCACTTCCCTGACTCTTAGGCAAAGCCCATCTCAGCTGGCTTGTAGGCGTGCCTCCGTGCTCAGAAGCAGCCCCATGGCAGGCAGGATAGTGCGAGAAGTACTCTGGGCATGCAGCATGCTGCTTCCCATGCCTGGGACAAACTGCGAGCAGGTGCCTCGCTTGCGCTTCTATGTGCCGAGACTTGGAGCTGGCCAGCGCGCACCTTCCCCCTGTGTGTGCTGCTGTCCGCAAACAGCCTCCAAACAAAGCAGGGCACTAAGGCAAGAGAACTAAGAGCCCCAGGAGGGAATCTGCCTGCGAGGGAAGCTGTGCAGCACATCCCTTGTTCCGCTCGCCACTTCCCTGACTCTTAGGCAAAGACCATCTCAGCTTGCTTGTAGGTGTGCCTCCGTGCTCAGAAGCAGCCCCGAGGAAGGCAGGACAGTGCGAGATGTCTTCTGGGCACGCAGCATGCTGCTTCCCATGCCTAGGACAAACCGCGAGCAGGTGCCTGGCTTGCGCTTCAATCTGCCGAGACTTGGAGCTGGCCAGCGCGCACCTTCCCGCTGTGTGTGCTGCTGTCCGCAAACAGCCTCCAAACAAAGCAGGGCACTAAGGCAAGAGAAGTAAGCGCCCCAGGAGGGAATCTGCCTGCGAGGGAAGCTGTGCAGCACATCCCTTGTTCCGCTCGCCACTTCCCTGACTCTTAGGCAAAGCCCATCTCAGCTGGCTTGTAGGCGTGCCTCCGTGCTCAGAAGCAGCCCCGTGGCAGGCAGGACAGTGCGAGATGTCTTCTGGGCACGCAGCATGCTGCTTCCCATGCCCGGGACAAACTGCGAGCAGGTGCCTGGCTTGCGCTTCAATCTGCCGAGACTTGGAGCTGGCCAGCGCGCACCTTCCTGCTGTGTGTGCTGCTGTCCGCAAACAGCCTCCAAACAAAGCAGGGCACTAAGGCAGGAGAAGTAAGCGCCCCAGGAGGGAATCTGCCTGCGAGGGAAGCTGTGCAGCACATCCCTTGTTCCGCTCGCCACTTCCCTGACTCTTAGGCAAAGCCCATCTCAGCTGGCTTGTAGGCGTGCCTCCGTGCTCAGAAGCAGCCCCGTGGCAGGCAGGACAGTGCGAGATGTCTTCTGGGCACGCAGCATGCTGCTTCCCATGCCCGGGACAAACTGTGAGCAGGTACCTGGCTTGCGCTTCTATGTGCCGAGACTTGGAGCTGGCGAGCGCGCACCTTCCCGCTGTGTGTGCTGCTGTCCGCAAACAGCCTCCAAACAAAGCAGGGCACTAAGGCAATAGAAGTAAGCGCCCCAGGAGGGAATCCGCATGCGAGTGAAGCTGTGCAACACATCCCTTGTTCCGCTCGCCACTTCCCTGACTCTTAGGCAAAGCCCATCTCAGCTGGCTTGTAGGCGTGCCTCCGTGCTCAGAAGCAGCCCCGTGGCAGGCAGGACAGTGCGAGATGTCTTCTGGGCACGCAGCATGCTGCTTCCCATGCCCGGGACAAATTGCGAGCAGGTGCCTGGCTTGCGCTTCTATGTGCCGAGACTTGGAGCTGGCCAGCGCGCACCTTCCCGCTGTGTGTGCTGCTGTCCGCAAACAGCCTCCAAACAAAGCAGGGCACTAAGGCAAGAGAACTAAGAGCCCCAGGAGGGAATCTGCCTGTGAGGGAAACTGTGCAGCACATCGCTTGTTCCGCTCGACACTTCCCTGACTCTTAGGCAAAGCCCATCTCAGCTGGCTTGTAGGCGTGCCTCCGTGCTCAGAAGCAGCCCCGTGGCAGGCAGGACAGTGCGAGATGTATTCTGGGCACGCAGCATGCTGCTTCCCATGCCCGGGACAAACTGCGAGCAGGTGCCTGGCTTGCGCTTCAATCTGCCGAGACTTGGAACTGGCCAGCGCACACCTTCCCGCTGTGTGTGCTGCTGTCCGCAACCAGCCTCCTAACAAAGCAGGGCACTAAGGCAAGAGAAGTAAGCGTCCCAGGAGGGAATCTGCCTGCGAGGGAAGCTGTGCAGCACATCCCTTGTTCCGCTCGCCACTTCCCTCACTCTTAGGCAAAGCCCATCTCAGCTTGCTCGTAGGCGTGCCTCCGTGCTCAGAAGCAGCCCCGTGGCAGGCAGGACAGTACGAGAAGTAATTGGGGCATGCAGCATGCTGCTTCCCATGCCCAGGACAAACTGCGAGCAGGTGCCTGGCTTGCGCTTCAATCTGCCGAGACTTGGAGCTGGCCAGCGCGCACCTTCCCGCTGTGTGTGCTGCTGTCCGCAAACAGCCTCCAAACAAAGCAGGGCACTAAGGCAAGAGAAGTAAGCGCCCCAGGAGGGAATCTGCCTGCGAGGGAAGCTGTGCAGCACATCCCTTGTTCCGCTCGCCACTTCCCTGACTCTTAGGCAAAGCCCATCTCAGCTGGCTTGTAGGCGTGCCTCCGTGCTCAGAAGCAGCCCCGTGGCAGGCAGGACAGTGCGAGATGTCTTCTGGGCACGCAGCATGCTGCTTCCCATGCCCGGGACAAACTGTGAGCAGGTACCTGGCTTGCGCTTCTATGTGCCGAGACTTGGAGCTGGCGAGCGCGCACCTTCCCGCTGTGTGTGCTGCTGTCCGCAAACAGCCTCCAAACAAAGCAGGGCACTAAGGCAGGAGAAGTAAGCGCCCCAGGAGGGAATCTGCCTGCGAGGGAAGCTGTGCAGCACATCCCTTGTTCCGCTCGCCACTTCCCTGACTCTTAGGCAAAGCCCATCTCAGCTGGCTTGTAGGCGTGCCTCCGTGCTCAGAAGCAGCCCCGTGGCAGGCAGGACAGTGCGGGATGTCTTCTGGGCACGCAGCATACTGCTTCCCATGCCCGGGACAAACTGCGAGCAGGTGCCTGGCTTGTGCTTCCATCTGCCGAGACTTGGAGCTGGCCAGCGCGCACCTTCCCGCTGTGTGTGCTGCTGTCCGCAAACAGCCTCCAAACAAAGCAGGGCACTAAGGCAAGAGAACTAAGAGCCCCAGGAGGGAATCTGCCTGCGAGGGAAGCTGTGCAGCACATCCCTTGTTCCGCTCGCCACTTCCCTGACTCTTAGGCAAAGCCCATCTCAGCTGGCTTGTAGGCGTGCCTCCGTGCTCAGAAGCAGCCCCGTGGCAGGCAGGACAGTGCGGGATGTCTTCTGGGCACGCAGCATGCTGCTTCCCACACCCGGGACAAACTGCGAGCAGGTGCCTCGCTTGCGCTTCCATGTGCCGAGACTTGGAGCTGGCCAGCGCGCACCTTCCCGCTGTGTGTGCTGCTGTCTGCAAAGAGACTCCAAACAAAGCAGGGCACTAAGGCAAGAGAACTAAGAGCCCCAGGAGGGAATCTGCCTGAAAGGGAAGCTGTGCAGCACATCCCTTGTTCCTCTCGCCACTTCCCTGACTCTTAGGCAAAGCCCATCTCAGCTGGCTTGTAGGCGTGCCTCCGTGCTCAGAAGCAGCCCCGTGGCAGGCAGGACAGTGCGGGATGTCTTCTGGGCACGCAGCATACTGCTTCCCATGCCCGGGACAAACTGCGAGCAGGTGCCTGGCTTGCGCTTCTATCTGCCGAGACTTGGAGCTGGCCAGCGCGCACCTTCCCGCTGTGTGTGCTGCTGTCCGCAAAGAGCCTCCAAACAAAGCAGGGCACTAAGGCAAGAGAAGTCAGCGCCCCAGGAGGGAATCTGCCTGCGAGGGAAGCTGTGCAGCACATCGCTTGTTCCGCTCGCCACTTCCCTGACTCTTAGGCAAAGCCCATCTCAGCTGGCTTGTAGGCGTGCCTCCGTGCTCAGAAGCAGCCCCGTGGCAGGCAGGACAGTGCGAGATGTCTTCTGGGCACGCAGCATGCTGCTTCCCATGCCCGGGACAAACTGCGAGCAGGTGCCTGGCTTGCGCTTCTATGTGCCGAGACTTGGAGCTGGCCAGCGCGCACCTTCCCGCTGTGTGTGCTGCTGTCCGCAAACAGCCTCCAAACAAAGCAGGGCACTAAGGCAAGAGAAGTCAGCGCCCCAGGAGGGAATCTGCCTGCGAGGGAAGCTGTGCAGCACATCGCTTGTTCCGCTCGCCACTTCCCTGACTCTTAGGCAAAGCCCATCTCAGCTGGCTTGTAGGCGTGCCTCCGTGCTCAGAAGCAGCCCCGTGGCAGGCAGGACAGTGCGAGATGTCTTCTGGGCACGCAGCATGCTGCTTCCCATGCCCGGGACAAACCGCGAGCAGGTGCCTCGCTTTCGCTTCAATCTGCCGAGACTTGGAGCTGGCCAGCGCGCACCTTCCCGCTGTGTGTGCTGCTGTCCGCAAACAGCCTCCAAACAAAGCAGGGCACTAAGGCAGGAGAAGTAAGCGCCCCAGGAGGGAATCTGCCTGCGAGGGAAGCTGTGCAGCACATCCCTTGTTCCGCTCGCCACTTCCCTGACTCTTAGGCAAAGCCCATCTCAGCTGGCTTGTAGGCGTGCCTCCGTGCTCAGAAGCAGCCCCGTGGCAGGCAGGACAGTGCGAGATGTCTTCTGGGCACGCAGCATGCTGCTTCCCATGCCCGGGACAAACCGCGAGCAGGTGCCTCGCTTTCGCTTCAATCTGCCGAGACTTGGAGCTGGCCAGCGCGCACCTTCCCGCTGTGTGTGCTGCTGTCCGCAAACAGCCTCCAAACAAAGCAGGGCACTAAGGCAGGAGAAGTAAGCGCCCCAGGAGGGAATCTGCCTGCGAGGGAAGCTGTGCAGCACATCCCTTGTTCCGCTCGCCACTTCCCTGACTCTTAGGCAAAGCCCATCTCAGCTGGCTTGTAGGCGTGCCTCCGTGCTCAGAAGCAGCCCCGTGGCAGGCAGGACAGTGCGGGATGTCTTCTGGGCACGCAGCATGCTGCTTCCCATGCCCGGGACAAACTGCGAGCAGGTGCATGGCTTGCGCTTCAATCTGCCGAGACTTGGAGCTGGCCAGCGCGCACCTTCCCGCTGTGTGTGCTGCTGTCCGCAAACAGCCTCCAAACAAAGCAGGGCACTAAGGCAGGAGAAGTAAGCGCCCCAGGAGGGAATCTGCCTGCGAGGGAAGCTGTGCAGCACATCCCTTGTTCCGCTCGCCACTTCCCTGACTCTTAGGCAAAGCCCATCTCAGCTGGCTTGTAGGCGTGCCTCCGTGCTCAGAAGCAGCCCCGTGGCAGGCAGGACAGTGCGGGATGTCTTCTGGGCACGCAGCATACTGCTTCGCATGCCCGGGACAAACTGCGAGCAGGTGCCTGGCTTGTGCTTCCATCTGCCGAGACTTGGAGCTGGCCAGCGCGCACCTTCCCGCTGTGTGTGCTGCTGTCCGCAAACGGCCTCCAAACAAAGCAGGGCACTAAGGCAAGAGAACTAAGAGCCCCAGAAGGGAATCTGCCTGCGAGGGAAGCTGTGCAGCACATCCCTTGTTACGCTCGCCACTTCGCTGACTCTTAGGCAAAGCCCATCTCAGCTGGCTTGTAGGCGTGCCTCCGTGCTCAGAAGCAGCCCCGTGGCAGGCAGGACAGTGCGAGATGTCTTCTGGGCACGCAGCATGCTGCTTCCCACACCCGGGACAAACTGCGAGCAGGTGCCTCGCTTGCGCTTCCATGTGCCGAGACTTGGAGCTGGCCAGCGCGCACCTTCCCGCTGTGTGTGCTGCTGTCTGCAAAGAGCCTCCAAACAAAGCAGGGCACTAAGGCAAGAGAACTAAGAGCCCCAGGAGGGAATCTGCCTGAAAGGGAAGCTGTGCAGCACATCCCTTGTTCCTCTCGCCACTTCCCTGACTCTTAGGCAAAGCCCATCTCAGTTGGCTTGTAGGCGTGCCTCCGTGCTCAGAAGCAGCCCCGTGGCAGGCAGGACAGTGCGGGATGTCTTCTGGGCACGCAGCATACTGCTTCCCATGCCCGGGACAAACCGCGAGCAGGTGCCTGGCTTGCGCTTCTATGTGCCGAGAGTTGGAGCTGGCCAGCACGCACCTTCCCGCTGTGTGTGCTGCTGTCCGCAAAGAGCCTCCAAACAAAGCAGGGCACTAAGGCAAGAGAACTAAGCGCCCCAGGAGGGAATCTGCCTGCGAGGGAAGCTGTGCAGCACATCCCTTGTTCCGCTCGCCACTTCCCTGACTCTTAGGCAAAGCCCATCTCAGCTGGCTTGTAGGCGTGCCTCCGTGCTCAGAAGCAGCCCCGTGGCAGGCAGGACAGTGCGGGATGTCTTCTGGGCACGCAGCATGCTGCTTCCCATGCCCGGGACAAACTGCGAGCAGGTGCCTCGCTTGCGCTTCTATGTGCCGAGACCTGGAGCTGGCCAGCGCGCACCTTCCCGCTGTGTGTGCTGCTGTCCGCAAACAGCCTCCAAAGAAAGCAGGGCACTAAGGCAAGAGAACTAAGAGCCCCAGGAGGGAATCTGCCTGCGAGGGAAGCTGTGCAGCACATCCCTTGTTCCGCTCGCCACTTCCCTGACTCTTAGGCAAAGCCCATCTCAGTTGGCTTGTAGGCGTGCCTCCGTGCTCAGAAGCAGCCCCGTGGCAGGCAGGACAGTGCGAGAAGTACTCTGGGCACGCAGCATACTGCTTCCCATGCCCGGGACAAACTGCGAGCAGGTGCCTGGCTTGTGCTTCCATCTGCCGAGACTTGGAGCTGGTCAGCGCACACCTTCCCGCTGTGTGTGCTGCTGTCCGCAAACAGCCTCCAAACAAAGCAGGGCACTAAGGCAAGAGAACTAAGAGCCCCAGGAGGGAATCTGCCTGCGAGGGAAGCTGTGCAGCACATCCCTTGTTCCTCTCGCCACTTCCCTGACTCTTAGGCAAAGCCCATCTCAGCTGGCTTGTAGGCGTGCCTCCGTGGTCAGAAGCAGCCCCGTGGCAGGCAGGACAGTGCGGGATGTCTTCTGGGCACGCAGCATACTGCTTCCCATGCCCGGGACAAACCGCGAGCAGGTGCCTGGCTTGCGCTTCTATGTGCCGAGAGTTGGAGCTGGCCAGCACGCACCTTCCCGCTGTGTGTGCTGCTGTCCGCAAAGAGCCTCCAAACAAAGCAGGGCACTAAGGCAAGAGAACTAAGAGCCCCAGGAGGGAATCTGCCTGAAAGGGAAGCTGTGCAGCACATCCCTTGTTCCTCTCGCCACTTCCCTGACTCTTAGGCAAAGCCCATCTCAGCTGGCTTGTAGGCATGCCTCCGTGTTCAGAAGCAGCCCCGTGGCAGGCAGGACAGTGCGGGATGTCTTCTGGGCACGCAGCAAGCTGCTTCCCACGCCCGGGACAAACTGCGAGCAGGTGCCTGGCTTGCGCTTCTATGTGCCGAGACCTGGAGCTGGCCAGCGCGCACCTTCCCGCTGTGTGTGCTGCTGTCTGCAAACAGCCTCCAAAGAAAGCAGGGCACTAAGGCAAGAGAACTAAGAGCCCCAGGAGGGAATCTGCCTGCGAGGGAACCTGTGCAGCACATCCCTTGTTCCGCTCGCCACTTCCCTGACTCTTAGGCAAAGCCCATCTCAGCTGGCTTGTAGGCGTGCCTCCGTGCTCAGAAGCAGCCCCGTGGCAGGCAGGACAGTGCGGGATGTCTTCTGGGCACGCAGCATACTGCTTCCCATGCCCGGGACAAACTGCGAGCAGGTGCCTGGCTTGCGCTTCTATCTGCCGAGACTTGGAGCTGGCCAGCGCGCACCTTCCCGCTGTGTGTGCTGCTGTCCGCAAAGAGCCTCCAAACAAAGCAGGGCACTAAGGCAAGAGAAGTCAGCGCCCCAGGAGGGAATCTGCCTGCGAGGGAAGCTGTGCAGCACATCGCTTGTTCCGCTCGCCACTTCCCTGACTCTTAGGCAAAGCCCATCTCAGCTGGCTTGTAGGCGTGCCTCCGTGCTCAGAAGCAGCCCCGTGGCAGGCAGGACAGTGCGAGATGTCTTCTGGGCACGCAGCATGCTGCTTCCCATGCCCGGGACAAACTGCGAGCAGGTGCCTGGCTTGCGCTTCTATGTGCCGAGACTTGGAGCTGGCCAGCGCGCACCTTCCCGCTGTGTGTGCTGCTGTCCGCAAACAGCCTCCAAACAAAGCAGGGCACTAAGGCAAGAGAAGTCAGCGCCCCAGGAGGGAATCTGCCTGCGAGGGAAGCTGTGCAGCACATCGCTTGTTCCGCTCGCCACTTCCCTGACTCTTAGGCAAAGCCCATCTCAGCTGGCTTGTAGGCGTGCCTCCGTGCTCAGAAGCAGCCCCGTGGCAGGCAGGACAGTGCGAGATGTCTTCTGGGCACGCAGCATGCTGCTTCCCATGCCCGGGACAAACCGCGAGCAGGTGCCTCGCTTTCGCTTCAATCTGCCGAGACTTGGAGCTGGCCAGCGCGCACCTTCCCGCTGTGTGTGCTGCTGTCCGCAAACAGCCTCCAAACAAAGCAGGGCACTAAGGCAGGAGAAGTAAGCGCCCCAGGAGGGAATCTGCCTGCGAGGGAAGCTGTGCAGCACATCCCTTGTTCCGCTCGCCACTTCCCTGACTCTTAGGCAAAGCCCATCTCAGCTGGCTTGAAGGCGTGCCTCCGTGCTCAGAAGCAGCCCCGTGGCAGGCAGGACAGTGCGAGATGTCTTCTGGGCACGCAGCATGCTGCTTCCCATGCCCGGGACAAACTGTGAGCAGGTACCTGGCTTGCGCTTCTATGTGCCGAGACTTGGAGCTGGCGAGCGCGCACCTTCCCGCTGTGTGTGCTGCTGTCCGCAAACAGCCTCCAAACAAAGCAGGGCACTAAGGCAGGAGAAGTAAGCGCCCCAGGAGGGAATCTGCCTGCGAGGGAAGCTGTGCAGCACATCCCTTGTTCCGCTCGCCACTTCCCTGACTCTTAGGCAAAGCCCATCTCAGCTGGCTTGTAGGCGTGCCTCCGTGCTCAGAAGCAGCCCCGTGGCAGGCAGGACAGTGCGGGATGTCTTCTGGGCACGCAGCATGCTGCTTCCCATGCCCGGGACAAACTGCGAGCAGGTGCATGGCTTGCGCTTCAATCTGCCGAGACTTGGAGCTGGCCAGCGCGCACCTTCCCGCTGTGTGTGCTGCTGTCCGCAAACAGCCTCCAAACAAAGCAGGGCACTAAGGCAGGAGAAGTAAGCGCCCCAGGAGGGAATCTGCCTGCGAGGGAAGCTGTGCAGCACATCCCTTGTTCCGCTCGCCACTTCCCTGACTCTTAGGCAAAGCCCATCTCAGCTGGCTTGTAGGCGTGCCTCCGTGCTCAGAAGCAGCCCCGTGGCAGGCAGGACAGTGCGGGATGTCTTCTGGGCACGCAGCATACTGCTTCGCATGCCCGGGACAAACTGCGAGCAGGTGCCTGGCTTGTGCTTCCATCTGCCGAGACTTGGAGCTGGCCAGCGCGCACCTTCCCGCTGTGTGTGCTGCTGTCCGCAAACGGCCTCCAAACAAAGCAGGGCACTAAGGCAAGAGAACTAAGAGCCCCAGAAGGGAATCTGCCTGCGAGGGAAGCTGTGCAGCACATCCCTTGTTACGCTCGCCACTTCGCTGACTCTTAGGCAAAGCCCATCTCAGCTGGCTTGTAGGCGTGCCTCCGTGCTCAGAAGCAGCCCCGTGGCAGGCAGGACAGTGCGAGATGTCTTCTGGGCACGCAGCATGCTGCTTCCCACACCCGGGACAAACTGCGAGCAGGTGCCTCGCTTGCGCTTCCATGTGCCGAGACTTGGAGCTGGCCAGCGCGCACCTTCCCGCTGTGTGTGCTGCTGTCTGCAAAGAGCCTCCAAACAAAGCAGGGCACTAAGGCAAGAGAACTAAGAGCCCCAGGAGGGAATCTGCCTGAAAGGGAAGCTGTGCAGCACATCCCTTGTTCCTCTCGCCACTTCCCTGACTCTTAGGCAAAGCCCATCTCAGCTGGCTTGTAGGCGTGCCTCCGTGCTCAGAAGCAGCCCCGTGGCAGGCAGGACAGTGCGGGATGTCTTCTGGGCACGCAGCATACTGCTTCCCATGCCCGGGACAAACCGCGAGCAGGTGCCTGGCTTGCGCTTCTATGTGCCGAGAGTTGGAGCTGGCCAGCACGCACCTTCCCGCTGTGTGTGCTGCTGTCCGCAAAGAGCCTCCAAACAAAGCAGGGCACTAAGGCAAGAGAACTAAGCGCCCCAGGAGGGAATCTGCCTGCGAGGGAAGCTGTGCAGCACATCCCTTGTTCCGCTCGCCACTTCCCTGACTCTTAGGCAAAGCCCATCTCAGCTGGCTTGTAGGCGTGCCTCCGTGCTCAGAAGCAGCCCCGTGGCAGGCAGGACAGTGCGGGATGTCTTCTGGGCACGCAGCATGCTGCTTCCCATGCCCGGGACAAACTGCGAGCAGGTGCCTCGCTTGCGCTTCCATGTGCCGAGACTTGGAGCTGGCCAGCGCGCACCTTCCCGCTGTGTGTGCTGCTGTCCGCAAACAGCCTCCAAACAAAGCAGGGCACTAAGGCAAGAGAACTAAGAGCCCCAGGAGGGAATCTGCCTGAAAGGGAAGCTGTGCAGCACATCCCTTGTTCCTCTCACCACTTCCCTGACTCTTAGGCAAAGCCCATCTCAGCTGGCTTGTAGGCGTGCCTCCGTGTTCAGAAGCAGCCCCGTGGCAGGCAGGACAGTGCGGGATGTCTTCTGGGCACGCAGCAAGCTGCTTCCCATGCCCGGGACAAACTGCGAGCAGGTGCCTCGCTTGCGCTTCTATGTGCCGAGACCTGGAGCTGGCCAGCGCGCACCTTCCCGCTGTGTGTGCTGCTGTCCGCAAACAGCCTCCAAAGAAAGCAGGGCACTAAGGCAAGAGAACTAAGAGCCCCAGGAGGGAATCTGCCTGCGAGGGAAGCTGTGCAGCACATCCCTTGTTCCGCTCGCCACTTCCCTGACTCTTAGGCAAAGCCCATCTCAGTTGGCTTGTAGGCGTGCCTCCGTGCTCAGAAGCAGCCCCGTGGCAGGCAGGACAGTGCGAGAAGTACTCTGGGCACGCAGCATACTGCTTCCCATGCCCGGGACAAACTGCGAGCAGGTGCCTGGCTTGTGCTTCCATCTGCCGAGACTTGGAGCTGGTCAGCGCACACCTTCCCGCTGTGTGTGCTGCTGTCCGCAAACAGCCTCCAAACAAAGCAGGGCACTAAGGCAAGAGAACTAAGAGCCCCAGGAGGGAATCTGCCTGCGAGGGAAGCTGTGCAGCACATCCCTTGTTCCTCTCGCCACTTCCCTGACTCTTAGGCAAAGCCCATCTCAGCTGGCTTGTAGGCGTGCCTCCGTGGTCAGAAGCAGCCCCGTGGCAGGCAGGACAGTGCGGGATGTCTTCTGGGCACGCAGCATACTGCTTCCCATGCCCGGGACAAACCGCGAGCAGGTGCCTGGCTTGCGCTTCTATGTGCCGAGAGTTGGAGCTGGCCAGCACGCACCTTCCCGCTGTGTGTGCTGCTGTCCGCAAAGAGCCTCCAAACAAAGCAGGGCACTAAGGCAAGAGAACTAAGAGCCCCAGGAGGGAATCTGCCTGAAAGGGAAGCTGTGCAGCACATCCCTTGTTCCTCTCGCCACTTCCCTGACTCTTAGGCAAAGCCCATCTCAGCTGGCTTGTAGGCATGCCTCCGTGTTCAGAAGCAGCCCCGTGGCAGGCAGGACAGTGCGGGATGTCTTCTGGGCACGCAGCAAGCTGCTTCCCACGCCCGGGACAAACTGCGAGCAGGTGCCTGGCTTGCGCTTCTATGTGCCGAGACCTGGAGCTGGCCAGCGCGCACCTTCCCGCTGTGTGTGCTGCTGTCTGCAAACAGCCTCCAAAGAAAGCAGGGCACTAAGGCAAGAGAACTAAGAGCCCCAGGAGGGAATCTGCCTGCGAGGGAACCTGTGCAGCACATCCCTTGTTCCGCTCGCCACTTCCCTGACTCTTAGGCAAAGCCCATCTCAGTTGGCTTGTAGGCGTGCCTCCATGCTCAGAAGCAGCCCCGTGGCAGGCAGGACAGTGCGAGAAGTACTCTGGGCACGCAGCATACTGCTTCCCATGCCCGGGACAAACTGCGAGCAGGTGCCTGGCTTGTGCTTCCATCTGCCGAGACTTGGAGCTGGTCAGCGCGCACCTTCCCGCTGTGTGTGCTGCTGTCCGCAAACAGCCTCCAAACAAAGCAGGGCACTAAGGCAAGAGAAGTCAGCGCCCCAGGAGGGAATCTGCCTGCGAGGGAAGCTGTGCAGCCCATTTCTTGTTCCGCTCGCCACTTCCCTGACTCTTAGGCAAAGCCCATCTCAGCTGGCTTGTAGGCATGCCTCCGTGCTCAGAAGCAGCCCCGTGGCAGGCAGGACAGTGCGGGATGTCTTCTGGGAACGCAGCATGCTGCTTCCCATGCCTGGGACAAACCGCGAGCAGGTGCCTGGCTTGCGCTTCCATGTGCCGAGACTTGGAGCTGGCCAGCGCGCACCTTCCCGCTCTGTGTGCTGCTGTCCGCAAACAGCCTCCAAACAAAGCAGGGCGCTTAGGCAGGAGAAGTAGGCATAGCAGGAGGGAATCTGCCTGCGAGGGAAGCTGTGCAGCCCATTTCTTGTTCCGCTCGCCACTTCCCTGACTCTTAGGCAAAGCCCATCTCAGCTGGCTTGTAGGCGTGCCTCCGTGCTCAGAAGCAACCCCGTGGCAGGCAGGACAGAGCGAGATGTCTTCTGGGCACGCAGCATGCTGCTTCCCATGCCCGGGACAAACTGCGAGCAGGTGCCTCGCTTGCGATTGTATGTGCCGAGACTTGGAGCTGGCCAGCGCGCACCTTCCCGCTGTGTGTGCTGCTGTTCGCAAACAGCCTCCAAACAAAGCAGGGCACTAAGGCAAGAGAAGTAAGTGCCCCAGGAGGGAATCTGCCTGCGAGGGAAGCTGTGCAGCACATCCCTTGTTCCGCTCGCCGCTTGCCTCACTCTTAGGCAAAGCCCATCTCAACTGGCTTGTAGGCGTGCCTCCGTGCTCAGAAGCAGCCCCGTGGCAGGCAGGTCAGTGCGAGAAGCACTCTGGGCACGCAGCATGCTGCTTCCCATGCCCGGGACAAACCGCGAGCAGGTGCCTCGCTTGCGCTTCTATCTGCCGAGACTTGAAGCTGACCAGCGCGCACCTTCCCGCTGTGTGTGCTGCTGTCCGCAAACAGCCTCCAAACAAAGCAGGGCACTAAGACAAGAGAACTAAGCGTCCCCGGAGGGAATCTGCCTGTGAGGGAAGCTGTGCAGCACATCCCTTGTTCCGCTCGCCACTTCCCTGACTCTTAGGCAAAGCCCATCTCAGCTGGCTTGTAGGCGTGCCTGCATGCTCAGAAGCAGCCCTGTGACAGGCAGGACAGTGCGAGAAGTAATCGGGGCATGCAGCATGCTGCTTCCCATGCCCAGGACAAACTGCGAGCAGGTGCCTGGCTTGCGCTTCAATCTGCCGAGACTTGGAGCTGGCCAGCGCGCACCTTCCCGCTGTGTGTGCTGCTGTCCGCAAAGAGCCTCCAAACAAAGCAGGGCACTAAGGCAAGAGAACTAAGAGCCCCAGGAGGGAATCTGCCTGCGAGGGAAGCTGTGCAGCACATCCCTTGTTCCGCTCGCCACTTCCCTGACTCTTAGGCAAAGCCCATCTCAGCTGGCTTGTAGGCGTGCCTCCGTGCTCAGAAGCAGCCCCGTGGCAGGCAGGACAGTGCGAGATGTCTTCTGGGCACGCAGCATGCTGCTTCCCATGCCCGGGACAAACCGCGAGCAGGTGCCTCGCTTTCGCTTCAATCTGCCGAGACTTGGAGCTGGCCAGCGCGCAC
Source organism: Rhea pennata (assembly GCF_028389875.1). NCBI lineage: Eukaryota > Metazoa > Chordata > Aves > Rheiformes > Rheidae > Rhea > Rhea pennata. The sequence goes on from NW_026907582.1 coordinate 18,050, forward strand.
CTTCCCGCTGTGTGTGCTGCTGTCCGCAAACAGCCTCCAAACAAAGCAGGGCACTAAGGCAAGAGAAGTCAGCGTCCCAGGAGGGAATCTGCCTGCGAGGGAAGCTGTGCAGCACATCCCTTGTTCCGCTCGCCACTTCCCTGACTCTTAGGCAAAGCCCATCTCAGCTGGCTTGTAGGCGTGCCTGCATGCTCAGAAGCAGCCCCGTGGCAGGCAGGACAGTGCGAGATGTGTTCTGGGCACGCAGCATGCTGCTTCCCATGCCCGGGACAAACTGCGAGCAGGTGCCTGGCTTGCGCTTCAATCTGCCGAGACTTGGAGCTGGCCAGCGCGCACCTTCCCGCTGTGTGTGCTGCTGTCCGCAAAGAGCCTCCAAACAAAGCAGGGCACTAAGGCAAGAGAAGTAAGCGCCCCAGGAGGGAATCTGCCTGCGAGGGAAGCTGTGCAGCACATCCCTTGTTCCGCTCGCCGCTTCCCTGACTCTTAGGCAAAGCCCATTTCAGCTGGCTTGTAGGCGTGCCTGCATGCTCAGAAGCAGCCCCGTGGCAGGCAGGACAGTGCGAGATGTCTTCTGGGCACGCAGCATGCTGCTTCCCATGCCCGGGACAAACCGCGAGCAGGTGCCTGGCTTGCCCTTCTATGTGCCGAGACTTGGAGCTGGCCAGCGCGCACCTTCCCGCTGTGTGTGCTGCTGTCCGCAAACAGCCTCCAAACAAAGCAGGGCACTAAGGCAAGAGAAGTCAGCGCCCCAGGAGGGAATCTGCCTTCGAGGGAAGCTGTGCAGCACATCCCTTGTTCCGCTCGCCACTTCCCTGACTCTTAGGCAAAGCCCATCTCAGTTGGCTTGTAGGCGTGCCTCCGTGCTCAGAAGCAGCCCCGTGGCAGGCAGGACAGTGCGAGAAGTACTCTGGGCACGCAGCATGCTGCTTCCCATGCCCGGGACAAACTGCGAGCAGGTGCCTGGCTTGTGCTTCCATCTGCCGAGACTTGGAGCTGGTCAGCGCACACCTTCCCGCTGTGTGTGCTGCTGTCCGCAAACAGCCTCCAAACAAAGCAGGGCACTAAGGCAAGAGAACTAAGAGCCCCAGGAGGGAATCTGCCTGCGAGGGAAGCTGTGCAGCACATCCCTTGTTCCGCTCGCCACTTCCCTGACTCTTAGGCAAAGCCCATCTCAGCTGGCTTGTAGGCGTGCCTCCGTGGTCAGAAGCAGCCCCGTGGCAGGCAGGACAGTGCGGGATGTCTTCTGGGCACGCAGCATACTGCTTCCCATGCCCGGGACAAACCGCGAGCAGGTGCCTGGCTTGCGCTTCTATGTGCCGAGAGTTGGAGCTGGCCAGCACGCACCTTCCCGCTGTGTGTGCTGCTGTCCGCAAAGAGCCTCCAAACAAAGCAGGGCACTAAGGCAAGAGAACTAAGAGCCCCAGGAGGGAATCTGCCTGAAAGGGAAGCTGTGCAGCACATCCCTTGTTCCTCTCGCCACTTCCCTGACTCTTAGGCAAAGCCCATCTCAGCTGGCTTGTAGGCATGCCTCCGTGTTCAGAAGCAGCCCCGTGGCAGGCAGGACAGTGCGGGATGTCTTCTGGGCACGCAGCAAGCTGCTTCCCACGCCCGGGACAAACTGCGAGCAGGTGCCTGGCTTGCGCTTCTATGTGCCGAGACCTGGAGCTGGCCAGCGCGCACCTTCCCGCTGTGTGTGCTGCTGTCTGCAAACAGCCTCCAAAGAAAGCAGGGCACTAAGGCAAGAGAACTAAGAGCCCCAGGAGGGAATCTGCCTGCGAGGGAACCTGTGCAGCACATCCCTTGTTCCGCTCGCCACTTCCCTGACTCTTAGGCAAAGCCCATCTCAGTTGGCTTGTAGGCGTGCCTCCATGCTCAGAAGCAGCCCCGTGGCAGGCAGGACAGTGCGAGAAGTACTCTGGGCACGCAGCATACTGCTTCCCATGCCCGGGACAAACTGCGAGCAGGTGCCTGGCTTGTGCTTCCATCTGCCGAGACTTGGAGCTGGTCAGCGCGCACCTTCCCGCTGTGTGTGCTGCTGTCCGCAAACAGCCTCCAAACAAAGCAGGGCACTAAGGCAAGAGAAGTCAGCGCCCCAGGAGGGAATCTGCCTGCGAGGGAAGCTGTGCAGCCCATTTCTTGTTCCGCTCGCCACTTCCCTGACTCTTAGGCAAAGCCCATCTCAGCTGGCTTGTAGGCATGCCTCCGTGCTCAGAAGCAGCCCCGTGGCAGGCAGGACAGTGCGGGATGTCTTCTGGGAACGCAGCATGCTGCTTCCCATGCCTGGGACAAACCGCGAGCAGGTGCCTGGCTTGCGCTTCCATGTGCCGAGACTTGGAGCTGGCCAGCGCGCACCTTCCCGCTGTGTGTGCTGCTGTCCGCAAACAGCCTCCAAACAAAGCAGGGCGCTTAGGCAGGAGAAGTAGGCATAGCAGGAGGGAATCTGCCTGCGAGGGAAGCTGTGCAGCCCATTTCTTGTTCCGCTCGCCACTTGCCTCACTCTTAGGCAAAGCCCATCTCAGCTGGCTTGTAGGCGTGCCTCCGTGCTCAGAAGCAACCCCGTGGCAGGCAGGACAGAGCGAGATGTCTTCTGGGCACGCAGCATGCTGCTTCCCATGCCCGGGACAAACTGCGAGCAGGTGCCTCGCTTGCGATTGTATGTGCCGAGACTTGGAGCTGGCCAGCGCGCACCTTCCCGCTGTGTGTGCTGCTGTTCGCAAACAGCCTCCAAACAAAGCAGGGCACTAAGGCAAGAGAAGTAAGTGCCCCAGGAGGGAATCTGCCTGCGAGGGAAGCTGTGCAGCACATCCCTTGTTCCGCTCGCCGCTTGCCTCACTCTTAGGCAAAGCCCATCTCAACTGGCTTGTAGGCGTGCCTCCGTGGTCAGAAGCAGCCCCGTGGCAGGCAGGTCAGTGCGAGAAGCACTCTGGGCACGCAGCATGCTGCTTCCCATGCCCGGGACAAACCGCGAGCAGGTGCCTCGCTTGCGCTTCTATCTGCCGAGACTTGAAGCTGACCAGCGCGCACCTTCCCGCTGTGTGTGCTGCTGTCCGCAAACAGCCTCCAAACAAAGCAGGGCACTAAGACAAGAGAACTAAGCGTCCCCGGAGGGAATCTGCCTGTGAGGGAAGCTGTGCAGCACATCCCTTGTTCCGCTCGCCACTTCCCTGACTCTTAGGCAAAGCCCATCTCAGCTGGCTTGTAGGCGTGCCTGCATGCTCAGAAGCAGCCCTGTGACAGGCAGGACAGTGCGAGAAGTAATCGGGGCATGCAGCATGCTGCTTCCCATGCCCAGGACAAACTGCGAGCAGGTGCCTGGCTTGCGCTTCAATCTGCCGAGACTTGGAGCTGGCCAGCGCGCACCTTCCTGCTGTGTGTGCTGCTGTCCGCAAAGAGCCTCCAAACAAAGCAGGGCACTAAGGCAAGAGAACTAAGAGCCCCAGGAGGGAATCTGCCTGCGAGGGAAGCTGTGCAGCACATCCCTTGTTCCGCTCGCCACTTCCCTGACTCTTAGGCAAAGCCCATCTCAGCTGGCTTGTAGGCGTGCCTCCGTGCTCAGAAGCAGCCCCGTGGCAGGCAGGACAGTGCGAGATGTCTTCTGGGCACGCAGCATGCTGCTTCCCATGCCCGGGACAAACCGCGAGCAGGTGCCTCGCTTTCGCTTCAATCTGCCGAGACTTGGAGCTGGCCAGCGCGCACCTTCCCGCTGTGTGTGCTGCTGTCCGCAAACAGCCTCCAAACAAAGCAGGGCACTAAGGCAAGAGAAGTCAGCGCCCCAGGAGGGAATCTGCCTGCGAGGGAAGCTGTGCAGCACATCCCTTGTTCCGCTCGCCACTTCCCTGACTCTTAGGCAAAGCCCATCTCAGCTGGCTTGTAGGCGTGCCTCCGTGCTCAGAAGCAGCCCCGTGGCAGGCAGGACAGTGCGAGATGTGTTCTGGGCACGCAGCATGCTGCTTCCCATGCCCGGGACAAACTGCGAGCAGGTGCCTGGCTTGCGCTTCAATCTGCCGAGACTTGGAGCTGGCCAGCGCGCACCTTCCCGCTGTGTGTGCTGCTGTCCGCAAAGAGCCTCCAAACAAAGCAGGGCACTAAGGCAAGAGAAGTAAGCGCCCCAGGAGGGAATCTGCCTGCGAGGGAAGCTGTGCAGCACATCCCTTGTTCCGCTCGCCGCTTCCCTGACTCTTAGGCAAAGCCCATTTCAGCTGGCTTGTAGGCGTGCCTGCATGCTCAGAAGCAGCCCCGTGGCAGGCAGGACAGTGCGAGATGTCTTCTGGGCACGCAGCATGCTGCTTCCCATGCCCGGGACAAACCGCGAGCAGGTGCCTGGCTTGCCCTTCTATGTGCCGAGACTTGGAGCTGGCCAGCGCGCACCTTCCCGCTGTGTGTGCTGCTGTCCGCAAACAGCCTCCAAACAAAGCAGGGCACTAAGGCAAGAGAAGTCAGCGCCCCAGGAGGGAATCTGCCTTCGAGGGAAGCTGTGCAGCACATCCCTTGTTCCGCTCGCCACTTCCCTGACTCTTAGGCAAAGCCCATCTCAGTTGGCTTGTAGGCGTGCCTCCGTGCTCAGAAGCAGCCCCGTGGCAGGCAGGACAGTGCGAGAAGTACTCTGGGCACGCAGCATGCTGCTTCCCATGCCCGGGACAAACTGCGAGCAGGTGCCTGGCTTGTGCTTCCATCTGCCGAGACTTGGAGCTGGTCAGCGCACACCTTCCCGCTGTGTGTGCTGCTGTCCGCAAACAGCCTCCAAACAAAGCAGGGCACTAAGGCAAGAGAAGTCAGCGCCCCAGGAGGGAATCTGCCTGCGAGGGAAGCTGTGCAGCACATCCCTTGTTCCGCTCGCCACTTCCCTGACTCTTAGGCAAAGCCCATCTCAGCTGGCTTGTAGGCGTGCCTCCGTGGTCAGAAGCAGCCCCGTGGCAGGCAGGACAGTGCGGGATGTCTTCTGGGCACGCAGCATACTGCTTCCCATGCCCGGGACAAACCGCGAGCAGGTGCCTGGCTTGCGCTTCTATGTGCCGAGAGTTGGAGCTGGCCAGCACGCACCTTCCCGCTGTGTGTGCTGCTGTCCGCAAAGAGCCTCCAAACAAAGCAGGGCACTAAGGCAAGAGAACTAAGAGCCCCAGGAGGGAATCTGCCTGAAAGGGAAGCTGTGCAGCACATCCCTTGTTCCTCTCGCCACTTCCCTGACTCTTAGGCAAAGCCCATCTCAGCTGGCTTGTAGGCATGCCTCCGTGTTCAGAAGCAGCCCCGTGGCAGGCAGGACAGTGCGGGATGTCTTCTGGGCACGCAGCAAGCTGCTTCCCACGCCCGGGACAAACTGCGAGCAGGTGCCTGGCTTGCGCTTCTATGTGCCGAGACCTGGAGCTGGCCAGCGCGCACCTTCCCGCTGTGTGTGCTGCTGTCTGCAAACAGCCTCCAAAGAAAGCAGGGCACTAAGGCAAGAGAACTAAGAGCCCCAGGAGGGAATCTGCCTGCGAGGGAACCTGTGCAGCACATCCCTTGTTCCGCTCGCCACTTCCCTGACTCTTAGGCAAAGCCCATCTCAGTTGGCTTGTAGGCGTGCCTCCATGCTCAGAAGCAGCCCCGTGGCAGGCAGGACAGTGCGAGAAGTACTCTGGGCACGCAGCATACTGCTTCCCATGCCCGGGACAAACTGCGAGCAGGTGCCTGGCTTGTGCTTCCATCTGCCGAGACTTGGAGCTGGTCAGCGCGCACCTTCCCGCTGTGTGTGCTGCTGTCCGCAAACAGCCTCCAAACAAAGCAGGGCACTAAGGCAAGAGAAGTCAGCGCCCCAGGAGGGAATCTGCCTGCGAGGGAAGCTGTGCAGCCCATTTCTTGTTCCGCTCGCCACTTCCCTGACTCTTAGGCAAAGCCCATCTCAGCTGGCTTGTAGGCATGCCTCCGTGCTCAGAAGCAGCCCCGTGGCAGGCAGGACAGTGCGGGATGTCTTCTGGGAACGCAGCATGCTGCTTCCCATGCCTGGGACAAACCGCGAGCAGGTGCCTGGCTTGCGCTTCCATGTGCCGAGACTTGGAGCTGGCCAGCGCGCACCTTCCCGCTGTGTGTGCTGCTGTCCGCAAACAGCCTCCAAACAAAGCAGGGCGCTTAGGCAGGAGAAGTAGGCATAGCAGGAGGGAATCTGCCTGCGAGGGAAGCTGTGCAGCCCATTTCTTGTTCCGCTCGCCACTTGCCTCACTCTTAGGCAAAGCCCATCTCAGCTGGCTTGTAGGCGTGCCTCCGTGCTCAGAAGCAACCCCGTGGCAGGCAGGACAGAGCGAGATGTCTTCTGGGCACGCAGCATGCTGCTTCCCATGCCCGGGACAAACTGCGAGCAGGTGCCTCGCTTGCGATTGTATGTGCCGAGACTTGGAGCTGGCCAGCGCGCACCTTCCCGCTGTGTGTGCTGCTGTTCGCAAACAGCCTCCAAACAAAGCAGGGCACTAAGGCAAGAGAAGTAAGTGCCCCAGGAGGGAATCTGCCTGCGAGGGAAGCTGTGCAGCACATCCCTTGTTCCGCTCGCCGCTTGCCTCACTCTTAGGCAAAGCCCATCTCAACTGGCTTGTAGGCGTGCCTCCGTGGTCAGAAGCAGCCCCGTGGCAGGCAGGTCAGTGCGAGAAGCACTCTGGGCACGCAGCATGCTGCTTCCCATGCCCGGGACAAACCGCGAGCAGGTGCCTCGCTTGCGCTTCTATCTGCCGAGACTTGAAGCTGACCAGCGCGCACCTTCCCGCTGTGTGTGCTGCTGTCCGCAAACAGCCTCCAAACAAAGCAGGGCACTAAGACAAGAGAACTAAGCGTCCCCGGAGGGAATCTGCCTGTGAGGGAAGCTGTGCAGCACATCCCTTGTTCCGCTCGCCACTTCCCTGACTCTTAGGCAAAGCCCATCTCAGCTGGCTTGTAGGCGTGCCTGCATGCTCAGAAGCAGCCCTGTGACAGGCAGGACAGTGCGAGAAGTAATCGGGGCATGCAGCATGCTGCTTCCCATGCCCAGGACAAACTGCGAGCAGGTGCCTGGCTTGCGCTTCAATCTGCCGAGACTTGGAGCTGGCCAGCGCGCACCTTCCTGCTGTGTGTGCTGCTGTCCGCAAAGAGCCTCCAAACAAAGCAGGGCACTAAGGCAAGAGAACTAAGAGCCCCAGGAGGGAATCTGCCTGCGAGGGAAGCTGTGCAGCACATCCCTTGTTCCGCTCGCCACTTCCCTGACTCTTAGGCAAAGCCCATCTCAGCTGGCTTGTAGGCGTGCCTCCGTGCTCAGAAGCAGCCCCGTGGCAGGCAGGACAGTGCGAGATGTCTTCTGGGCACGCAGCATGCTGCTTCCCATGCCCGGGACAAACCGCGAGCAGGTGCCTCGCTTTCGCTTCAATCTGCCGAGACTTGGAGCTGGCCAGCGCGCACCTTCCCGCTGTGTGTGCTGCTGTCCGCAAACAGCCTCCAAACAAAGCAGGGCACTAAGGCAAGAGAAGTCAGCGCCCCAGGAGGGAATCTGCCTGCGAGGGAAGCTGTGCAGCACATCCCTTGTTCCGCTCGCCACTTCCCTGACTCTTAGGCAAAGCCCATCTCAGCTGGCTTGTAGGCGTGCCTCCGTGCTCAGAAGCAGCCCCGTGGCAGGCAGGACAGTGCGAGATGTCTTCTGGGCACGCAGCATGCTGCTTCCCATGCCCGGGACAAACTGTGAGCAGGTGCCTGGCTTGCGCTTCTATGTGCCGAGACTTGGAGCTGGCCAGCGCGCACCTTCCCGCTGTGTGTGCTGCTGTCCGCAAAGAGCCTCCAAACAAAGCAGGGCACTAAGGCAAGAGAAGTAAGCGTCCCAGGAGGGAATCTGCCTGCGAGGGAAGCTGTGCAGCACATCCCTTGTTCCGCTCGCCACTTCCCTGACTCTTAGGCAAAGCCCATCTCAGCTGGCTTGTAGGCGTGCCTCCGTGCTCAGAAGCAGCCCCGTGGCAGGCAGGACAGTGCGAGATGGATGTCTTCTGGGCACGCAGCATGCTGCTTCCCATGCCCGGGACAAACCACGAGCAGGTGCCTCGCTTTCGCTTCAATCTGCCGAGACTTGGAGCTGGCCAGCGCGCACCTTCCCGCTGTGTGTGCTGCTGTCCGCAAACAGCCTCCAAACAAAGCAGGGCACTAAGGCAGGAGAAGTCAGCGCCCCAGGAGGGAATCTGCCTGCGAGGGAAGCTGTGCAGCACATCCCTTGTTCCGCTCGCCACTTCCCTGACTCTTAGGCAAAGCCCATCTCAGCTGGCTTGTAGGCGTGCCTCCGTGCTCAGAAGCAGCCCCGTGGCAGGCAGGACAGTGCGAGATGGATGTCTTCTGGGCACGCAGCATGCTGCTTCCCACGCCCGGGACAAACTGCGAGCAGGTGCCTGGCTTACGCTTCTATGTGCCGAGACTTGGAGCTGGTCAGCGCACACCTTCCCGCTGTGTGTGCTGCTGTCTGCAAACAGCCTCCAAACAAAGCAGGGCACTAAGGCAAGAGAAGTCAGCGCCCCAGGAGGGAATCTGCCTGCGAGGGAAGCTGTGCAGCACATCCCTTGTTCCGCTCGCCACTTCCCTGACTCTTAGGCAAAGCCCATCTCAGCTGGCTTGTAGGCGTGCCTCCGTGTTCAGAAGCAGCCCCGTGGCAGGCAGGACAGTGCGGGATGTCTTCTGGGCACGCAGCAAGCTGCTTCCATGCCCGGGACAAACTGCGAGCAGGTGCCTGGCTTGCGCTTCTATGTGCCGAGACCTGGAGCTGGCCAGCGCGCACCTTCCCGCTGTGTGTGCTGCTGTCTGCAAACAGCCTCCAAAGAAAGCAGGGCACTAAGGCAGGAGAACTAAGAGCCCCAGGAGGGAATCTGCCTGCGAGGGAAGCTGTGCAGCACATCCCTTGTTCCGCTCGCCACTTCCCTGACTCTTAGGCAAAGCCCATCTCAGTTGGCTTGTAGGCGTGCCTCCATGCTCAGAAGCAGCCCCGTGGCAGGCAGGACAGTGCGAGAAGTACTCTGGGCACGCAGCATACTGCTTCCCACGCCCGGGACAAACTGCGAGCAGGTGCCTGGCTTGTGCTTCCATCTGCAGAGACTTGGAGCTGGTCAGCGCGCACCTTCCCGCTGTGTGTGCTGCTGTCCGCAAACAGCCTCCAAACAAAGCAGGGCACTAAGGCAAGAGAAGTCAGCGCCCCAGGAGGGAATCTGCCTGCGAGGGAAGCTGTGCAGCACATCCCTTGTTCCGCTCGCCACTTCCCTGACTCTTAGGCAAAGCCCATCTCAGCTGGCTTGTAGGCGTGCCTCCGTGCTCAGAAGCAGCCCCGTGGCAGGCAGGACAGTGCGGGATGTCTTCTGGGCATGCAGCATGCTGCTTCCCATGCCCGGGACAAACCGCGAGCAGGTGCCTCGCTTGCGCTTCTATCTGCCGAGACTTGGAGCTGGCCAGCGCGCACCTTCCCGCTGTGTGTGCTGCTGTCCGCAAACAGCCTCCAAACAAAGCAGGGCACTAAGGCAGGAGAACTAAGAGCCCCAGGAGGGAATCTGCCTGCGAGGGAAGCTGTGCAGCACATCCCTTGTTCCGCTCGCCACTTCCCTGACTCTTAGGCAAAGCCCATCTCAGCTGGCTTGTAGGCGTGCCTCCGTGCTCAGAAGCAGCCCCGTGGCAGGCAGGACAGTGCGGGATGTCTTCTGGGCACGCAGCATACTGCTTCCCATGCCCGGGACAAACCGCGAGCAGGTGCCTGGCTTGCGCTTTTATGTGCCGAGAGTTGGAGCTGGCCAGCGCGCACCTTCCCGCTGTGTGTGCTGCTGTCCGCAAAGAGCCTCCAAACAAAGCAGGGCACTAAGGCAAGAGAACTAAGAGCCCCAGGAGGGAATCTGCCTGCGAGGGAAGCTGTGCAGCACATCCCTTGTTCCGCTCGCCACTTCCCTGACTCTTAGGCAAAGCCCATCTCAGCTGGCTTGTAGGCGTGCCTCCGTGCTCAGAAGCAGCCCCGTGGCAGGCAGGACAGTGCGAGATGTCTTCTGGGCACGCAGCATGCTGCTTCCCATGCCCGGGACAAACCGCGAGCAGGTGCCTCGCTTTCGCTTCAATCTGCCGAGACTTGGAGCTGGCCAGCGCGCACCTTCCCGCTGTGTGTGCTGCTGTCCGCAAACAGCCTCCAAACAAAGCAGGGCACTAAGGCAAGAGAAGTCAGCGCCCCAGGAGGGAATCTGCCTGCGAGGGAAGCTGTGCAGCACATCCCTTGTTCCGCTCGCCACTTCCCTGACTCTTAGGCAAAGCCCATCTCAGCTGGCTTGTAGGCGTGCCTCCGTGCTCAGAAGCAGCCCCGTGGCAGGCAGGACAGTGCGAGATGTCTTCTGGGCACGCAGCATGCTGCTTCCCATGCCCGGGACAAACTGTGAGCAGGTGCCTGGCTTGCGCTTCTATGTGCCGAGACTTGGAGCTGGCCAGCGCGCACCTTCCCGCTGTGTGTGCTGCTGTCCGCAAACAGCCTCCAAACAAAGCAGGGCACTAAGGCAAGAGAAGTAAGCGTCCCAGGAGGGAATCTGCCTGCGAGGGAAGCTGTGCAGCACATCCCTTGTTCCGCTCGCCACTTCCCTGACTCTTAGGCAAAGCCCATCTCAGCTGGCTTGTAGGCGTGCCTCCGTGCTCAGAAGCAGCCCCGTGGCAGGCAGGACAGTGCGAGATGGATGTCTTCTGGGCACGCAGCATGCTGCTTCCCATGCCCGGGACAAACCACGAGCAGGTGCCTCGCTTTCGCTTCAATCTGCCGAGACTTGGAGCTGGCCAGCGCGCACCTTCCCGCTGTGTGTGCTGCTGTCCGCAAACAGCCTCCAAACAAAGCAGGGCACTAAGGCAGGAGAAGTCAGCGCCCCAGGAGGGAATCTGCCTGCGAGGGAAGCTGTGCAGCACATCCCTTGTTCCGCTCGCCACTTCCCTGACTCTTAGGCAAAGCCCATCTCAGCTGGCTTGTAGGCGTGCCTCCGTGCTCAGAAGCAGCCCCGTGGCAGGCAGGACAGTGCGAGATGGATGTCTTCTGGGCACGCAGCATGCTGCTTCCCACGCCCGGGACAAACTGCGAGCAGGTGCCTGGCTTACGCTTCTATGTGCCGAGACTTGGAGCTGGTCAGCGCACACCTTCCCGCTGTGTGTGCTGCTGTCTGCAAACAGCCTCCAAACAAAGCAGGGCACTAAGGCAAGAGAACTAAGAGCCCCAGGAGGGAATCTGCCTGCGAGGGAAGCTGTGCAGCACATCCCTTGTTCCGCTCGCCACTTCCCTGACTCTTAGGCAAAGCCCATCTCAGCTGGCTTGTAGGCGTGCCTCCGTGTTCAGAAGCAGCCCCGTGGCAGGCAGGACAGTGCGGGATGTCTTCTGGGCACGCAGCAAGCTGCTTCCCATGCCCGGGACAAACTGCGAGCAGGTGCCTGGCTTGCGCTTCTATGTGCCGAGACCTGGAGCTGGCCAGCGCGCACCTTCCCGCTGTGTGTGCTGCTGTCTGCAAACAGCCTCCAAAGAAAGCAGGGCACTAAGGCAGGAGAACTAAGAGCCCCAGGAGGGAATCTGCCTGCGAGGGAAGCTGTGCAGCACATCCCTTGTTCCGCTCGCCACTTCCCTGACTCTTAGGCAAAGCCCATCTCAGTTGGCTTGTAGGCGTGCCTCCATGCTCAGAAGCAGCCCCGTGGCAGGCAGGACAGTGCGAGAAGTACTCTGGGCACGCAGCATACTGCTTCCCACGCCCGGGACAAACTGCGAGCAGGTGCCTGGCTTGTGCTTCCATCTGCAGAGACTTGGAGCTGGTCAGCGCGCACCTTCCCGCTGTGTGTGCTGCTGTCCGCAAACAGCCTCCAAACAAAGCAGGGCACTAAGGCAAGAGAAGTCAGCGCCCCAGGAGGGAATCTGCCTGCGAGGGAAGCTGTGCAGCACATCCCTTGTTCCGCTCGCCACTTCCCTGACTCTTAGGCAAAGCCCATCTCAGCTGGCTTGTAGGCGTGCCTCCGTGCTCAGAAGCAGCCCCGTGGCAGGCAGGACAGTGCGGGATGTCTTCTGGGCATGCAGCATGCTGCTTCCCATGCCCGGGACAAACCGCGAGCAGGTGCCTCGCTTGCGCTTCTATCTGCCGAGACTTGGAGCTGGCCAGCGCGCACCTTCCCGCTGTGTGTGCTGCTGTCCGCAAACAGCCTCCAAACAAAGCAGGGCACTAAGGCAGGAGAACTAAGAGCCCCAGGAGGGAATCTGCCTGCGAGGGAAGCTGTGCAGCACATCCCTTGTTCCGCTCGCCACTTCCCTGACTCTTAGGCAAAGCCCATCTCAGCTGGCTTGTAGGCGTGCCTCCGTGCTCAGAAGCAGCCCCGTGGCAGGCAGGACAGTGCGGGATGTCTTCTGGGCATGCAGCATACTGCTTCCCATGCCCGGGACAAACCGCGAGCAGGTGCCTGGCTTGCGCTTTTATGTGCCGAGAGTTGGAGCTGGCCAGCGCGCACCTTCCCGCTGTGTGTGCTGCTGTCCGCAAACAGCCTCCAAACAAAGCAGGGCACTAAGGCAAGAGAACTAAGAGCCCCAGGAGGGAATCTGCCTGCGAGGGAAGCTGTGCAGCACATCCCTTGTTCCGCTCGCCACTTCCCTGACTCTTAGGCAAAGCCCATCTCAGCTGGCTTGTAGGCGTGCCTCCGTGCTCAGAAGCAGCCCCGTGGCAGGCAGGACAGTGCGGGATGTCTTCTGGGCACGCAGCATGCTGCTTCCCATGCCCGGGACAAACTGCGAGCAGGTGCCTCGCTTGCGCTTCCATGTGCCGAGACTTGGAGCTGGCCAGCGCGCACCTTCCCGCTGTGTGTGCTGCTGTCCGCAAACAGCCTCCAAACAAAGCAGGGCACTAAGGCAGGAGAACTAAGAGCCCCAGGAGGGAATCTGCCTGAAAGGGAAGCTGTGCAGCACATCCCTTGTTCCTCTCACCACTTCCCTGACTCTTAGGCAAAGCCCATCTCAGCTGGCTTGTAGGCGTGCCTCCGTGTTCAGAAGCAGCCCCGTGGCAGGCAGGACAGTGCGGGATGTCTTCTGGGCACGCAGCAAGCTGCTTCCCATGCCCGGGACAAACTGCGAGCAGGTGCCTCGCTTGCGCTTCTATGTGCCGAGACCTGGAGCTGGCCAGCGCGCACCTTCCCGCTGTGTGTGCTGCTGTCCGCAAACAGCCTCCAAAGAAAGCAGGGCACTAAGGCAAGAGAACTAAGAGCCCCAGGAGGGAATCTGCCTGCGAGGGAAGCTGTGCAGCACATCCCTTGTTCCGCTCGCCACTTCCCTGACTCTTAGGCAAAGCCCATCTCAGTTGGCTTGTAGGCGTGCCTCCGTGCTCAGAAGCAGCCCCGTGGCAGGCAGGACAGTGCGAGAAGTACTCTGGGCACGCAGCATACTGCTTCCCATGCCCGGGACAAACTGCGAGCAGGTGCCTGGCTTGTGCTTCCATCTGCCGAGACTTGGAGCTGGTCAGCGCACACCTTCCCGCTGTGTGTGCTGCTGTCCGCAAACAGCCTCCAAACAAAGCAGGGCACTAAGGCAAGAGAACTAAGAGCCCCAGGAGGGAATCTGCCTGCGAGGGAAGCTGTGCAGCACATCCCTTGTTCCGCTCGCCACTTCCCTGACTCTTAGGCAAAGCCCATCTCAGCTGGCTTGTAGGCATGCCTCCGTGCTCAGAAGCAGCCCCGTGGCAGGCAGGACAGTGCGGGATGTCTTCTGGGAACGCAGCATGCTGCTTCCCATGCCTGGGACAAACCGCGAGCAGGTGCCTGGCTTGCGCTTCCATGTGCCGAGACTTGGAGCTGGCCAGCGCGCACCTTCCCGCTCTGTGTGCTGCTGTCCGCAAACAGCCTCCAAACAAAGCAGGGCACTAAGGCAAGAGAAGTCAGCGCCCCAGGAGGGAATCTGCCTGCGAGGGAAGCTGTGCAGCCCATTTCTTGTTCCGCTCGCCACTTCCCTGACTCTTAGGCAAAGCCCATCTCAGCTGGCTTGTAGGCATGCCTCCGTGCTCAGAAGCAGCCCCGTGGCAGGCAGGACAGTGCGGGATGTCTTCTGGGAACGCAGCATGCTGCTTCCCATGCCTGGGACAAACCGCGAGCAGGTGCCTGGCTTGCGCTTCCATGTGCCGAGACTTGGAGCTGGCCAGCGCGCACCTTCCCGCTCTGTGTGCTGCTGTCCGCAAACAGCCTCCAAACAAAGCAGGGCGCTTAGGCAGGAGAAGTAGGCATAGCAGGAGGGAATCTGCCTGCGAGGGAAGCTGTGCAGCCCATTTCTTGTTCCGCTCGCCACTTCCCTGACTCTTAGGCAAAGCCCATCTCAGCTGGCTTGTAGGCGTGCCTCCGTGCTCAGAAGCAACCCCGTGGCAGGCAGGACAGAGCGAGATGTCTTCTGGGCACGCAGCATGCTGCTTCCCATGCCCGGGACAAACTGCGAGCAGGTGCCTCGCTTGCGATTGTATGTGCCGAGACTTGGAGCTGGCCAGCGCGCACCTTCCCGCTGTGTGTGCTGCTGTTCGCAAACAGCCTCCAAACAAAGCAGGGCACTAAGGCAAGAGAAGTAAGTGCCCCAGGAGGGAATCTGCCTGCGAGGGAAGCTGTGCAGCACATCCCTTGTTCCGCTCGCCGCTTGCCTCACTCTTAGGCAAAGCCCATCTCAACTGGCTTGTAGGCGTGCCTCCGTGGTCAGAAGCAGCCCCGTGGCAGGCAGGTCAGTGCGAGAAGCACTCTGGGCACGCAGCATGCTGCTTCCCATGCCCGGGACAAACCGCGAGCAGGTGCCTCGCTTGCGCTTCTATCTGCCGAGACTTGAAGCTGACCAGCGCGCACCTTCCCGCTGTGTGTGCTGCTGTCCGCAAACAGCCTCCAAACAAAGCAGGGCACTAAGACAAGAGAACTAAGCGTCCCCGGAGGGAATCTGCCTGTGAGGGAAGCTGTGCAGCACATCCCTTGTTCCGCTCGCCACTTCCCTGACTCTTAGGCAAAGCCCATCTCAGCTGGCTTGTAGGCGTGCCTGCATGCTCAGAAGCAGCCCTGTGACAGGCAGGACAGTGCGAGAAGTAATCGGGGCATGCAGCATGCTGCTTCCCATGCCCGCAACAAACTGCGAGCAGGTGCCTGGCTTGCGCTTCAATCTGCCGAGACTTGGAGCTGGCCAGCGCGCACCTTCCTGCTGTGTGTGCTGCTGTCCGCAAAGAGCCTCCAAACAAAGCAGGGCACTAAGGCAAGAGAACTAAGAGCCCCAGGAGGGAATCTGCCTGCGAGGGAAGCTGTGCAGCACATCCCTTGTTCCGCTCGCCACTTCCCTGACTCTTAGGCAAAGCCCATCTCAGCTGGCTTGTAGGCGTGCCTCCGTGCTCAGAAGCAGCCCCGTGGCAGGCAGGACAGTGCGAGATGTCTTCTGGGCACGCAGCATGCTGCTTCCCATGCCCGGGACAAACCGCGAGCAGGTGCCTCGCTTTCGCTTCAATCTGCCGAGACTTGGAGCTGGCCAGCGCGCACCTTCCCGCTGTGTGTGCTGCTGTCCGCAAACAGCCTCCAAACAAAGCAGGGCACTAAGGCAAGAGAAGTCAGCGCCCCAGGAGGGAATCTGCCTGCGAGGGAAGCTGTGCAGCACATCCCTTGTTCCGCTCGCCACTTCCCTGACTCTTAGGCAAAGCCCATCTCAGCTGGCTTGTAGGCGTGCCTCCGTGCTCAGAAGCAGCCCCGTGGCAGGCAGGACAGTGCGAGATGTCTTCTGGGCACGCAGCATGCTGCTTCCCATGCCCGGGACAAACTGTGAGCAGGTGCCTGGCTTGCGCTTCTATGTGCCGAGACTTGGAGCTGGCCAGCGCGCACCTTCCCGCTGTGTGTGCTGCTGTCCGCAAAGAGCCTCCAAACAAAGCAGGGCACTAAGGCAAGAGAAGTAAGCGTCCCAGGAGGGAATCTGCCTGCGAGGGAAGCTGTGCAGCACATCCCTTGTTCCGCTCGCCACTTCCCTGACTCTTAGGCAAAGCCCATCTCAGCTGGCTTGTAGGCGTGCCTCCGTGCTCAGAAGCAGCCCCGTGGCAGGCAGGACAGTGCGAGATGGATGTCTTCTGGGCACGCAGCATGCTGCTTCCCATGCCCGGGACAAACCACGAGCAGGTGCCTCGCTTTCGCTTCAATCTGCCGAGACTTGGAGCTGGCCAGCGCGCACCTTCCCGCTGTGTGTGCTGCTGTCCGCAAACAGCCTCCAAACAAAGCAGGGCACTAAGGCAGGAGAAGTCAGCGCCCCAGGAGGGAATCTGCCTGCGAGGGAAGCTGTGCAGCACATCCCTTGTTCCGCTCGCCACTTCCCTGACTCTTAGGCAAAGCCCATCTCAGCTGGCTTGTAGGCGTGCCTCCGTGCTCAGAAGCAGCCCCGTGGCAGGCAGGACAGTGCGAGATGGATGTCTTCTGGGTACGCAGCATGCTGCTTCCCACGCCCGGGACAAACTGCGAGCAGGTGCCTGGCTTACGCTTCTATGTGCCGAGACTTGGAGCTGGTCAGCGCACACCTTCCCGCTGTGTGTGCTGCTGTCTGCAAACAGCCTCCAAACAAAGCAGGGCACTAAGGCAAGAGAACTAAGAGCCCCAGGAGGGAATCTGCCTGCGAGGGAAGCTGTGCAGCACATCCCTTGTTCCGCTCGCCACTTCCCTGACTCTTAGGCAAAGCCCATCTCAGCTGGCTTGTAGGCGTGCCTCCGTGTTCAGAAGCAGCCCCGTGGCAGGCAGGACAGTGCGGGATGTCTTCTGGGCACGCAGCAAGCTGCTTCCCATGCCCGGGACAAACTGCGAGCAGGTGCCTGGCTTGCGCTTCTATGTGCCGAGACCTGGAGCTGGCCAGCGCGCACCTTCCCGCTGTGTGTGCTGCTGTCTGCAAACAGCCTCCAAAGAAAGCAGGGCACTAAGGCAGGAGAACTAAGAGCCCCAGGAGGGAATCTGCCTGCGAGGGAAGCTGTGCAGCACATCCCTTGTTCCGCTCGCCACTTCCCTGACTCTTAGGCAAAGCCCATCTCAGTTGGCTTGTAGGCGTGCCTCCATGCTCAGAAGCAGCCCCGTGGCAGGCAGGACAGTGCGAGAAGTACTCTGGGCACGCAGCATACTGCTTCCCACGCCCGGGACAAACTGCGAGCAGGTGCCTGGCTTGTGCTTCCATCTGCAGAGACTTGGAGCTGGTCAGCGCGCACCTTCCCGCTGTGTGTGCTGCTGTCCGCAAACAGCCTCCAAACAAAGCAGGGCACTAAGGCAAGAGAAGTCAGCGCCCCAGGAGGGAATCTGCCTGCGAGGGAAGCTGTGCAGCACATCCCTTGTTCCGCTCGCCACTTCCCTGACTCTTAGGCAAAGCCCATCTCAGCTGGCTTGTAGGCGTGCCTCCGTGCTCAGAAGCAGCCCCGTGGCAGGCAGGACAGTGCGGGATGTCTTCTGGGCATGCAGCATGCTGCTTCCCATGCCCGGGACAAACCGCGAGCAGGTGCCTCGCTTGCGCTTCTATCTGCCGAGACTTGGAGCTGGCCAGCGCGCACCTTCCCGCTGTGTGTGCTGCTGTCCGCAAACAGCCTCCAAACAAAGCAGGGCACTAAGGCAGGAGAACTAAGAGCCCCAGGAGGGAATCTGCCTGCGAGGGAAGCTGTGCAGCACATCCCTTGTTCCGCTCGCCACTTCCCTGACTCTTAGGCAAAGCCCATCTCAGCTGGCTTGTAGGCGTGCCTCCGTGCTCAGAAGCAGCCCCGTGGCAGGCAGGACAGTGCGGGATGTCTTCTGGGCACGCAGCATACTGCTTCCCATGCCCGGGACAAACCGCGAGCAGGTGCCTGGCTTGCGCTTTTATGTGCCGAGAGTTGGAGCTGGCCAGCGCGCACCTTCCCGCTGTGTGTGCTGCTGTCCGCAAACAGCCTCCAAACAAAGCAGGGCACTAAGGCAAGAGAACTAAGAGCCCCAGGAGGGAATCTGCCTGCGAGGGAAGCTGTGCAGCACATCCCTTGTTCCGCTCGCCACTTCCCTGACTCTTAGGCAAAGCCCATCTCAGCTGGCTTGTAGGTGTGCCTCCGTGCTCAGAAGCAGCCCCGTGGCAGGCAGGACAGTGCGAGATGTCTTCTGGGCACGCAGCATGCTGCTTCCCATGCCCGGGACAAACCGCGAGCAGGTGCCTCGCTTTCGCTTCAATCTGCCGAGACTTGGAGCTGGCCAGCGCGCACCTTCCCGCTGTGTGTGCTGCTGTCCGCAAACAGCCTCCAAACAAAGCAGGGCACTAAGGCAAGAGAAGTCAGCGCCCCAGGAGGGAATCTGCCTGCGAGGGAAGCTGTGCAGCACATCCCTTGTTCCGCTCGCCACTTCCCTGACTCTTAGGCAAAGCCCATCTCAGCTGGCTTGTAGGCGTGCCTCCGTGCTCAGAAGCAGCCCCGTGGCAGGCAGGACAGTGCGAGATGTCTTCTGGGCACGCAGCATGCTGCTTCCCATGCCCGGGACAAACTGTGAGCAGGTGCCTGGCTTGCGCTTCTATGTGCCGAGACTTGGAGCTGGCCAGCGCGCACCTTCCCGCTGTGTGTGCTGCTGTCCGCAAAGAGCCTCCAAACAAAGCAGGGCACTAAGGCAAGAGAAGTAAGCGTCCCAGGAGGGAATCTGCCTGCGAGGGAAGCTGTGCAGCACATCCCTTGTTCCGCTCGCCACTTCCCTGACTCTTAGGCAAAGCCCATCTCAGCTGGCTTGTAGGCGTGCCTCCGTGCTCAGAAGCAGCCCCGTGGCAGGCAGGACAGTGCGAGATGGATGTCTTCTGGGCACGCAGCATGCTGCTTCCCATGCCCGGGACAAACCACGAGCAGGTGCCTCGCTTTCGCTTCAATCTGCCGAGACTTGGAGCTGGCCAGCGCGCACCTTCCCGCTGTGTGTGCTGCTGTCCGCAAACAGCCTCCAAACAAAGCAGGGCACTAAGGCAGGAGAAGTCAGCGCCCCAGGAGGGAATCTGCCTGCGAGGGAAGCTGTGCAGCACATCCCTTGTTCCGCTCGCCACTTCCCTGACTCTTAGGCAAAGCCCATCTCAGCTGGCTTGTAGGCGTGCCTCCGTGCTCAGAAGCAGCCCCGTGGCAGGCAGGACAGTGCGAGATGGATGTCTTCTGGGCACGCAGCATGCTGCTTCCCACGCCCGGGACAAACTGCGAGCAGGTGCCTGGCTTACGCTTCTATGTGCCGAGACTTGGAGCTGGTCAGCGCACACCTTCCCGCTGTGTGTGCTGCTGTCTGCAAACAGCCTCCAAACAA
The DNA here is from genome assembly GCF_028389875.1 of Rhea pennata. Taxonomy (NCBI): domain Eukaryota; kingdom Metazoa; phylum Chordata; class Aves; order Rheiformes; family Rheidae; genus Rhea; species Rhea pennata. Next base: position 37,277 of record NW_026907582.1, read on the forward strand.
AGCAGGGCACTAAGGCAAGAGAACTAAGAGCCCCAGGAGGGAATCTGCCTGCGAGGGAAGCTGTGCAGCACATCCCTTGTTCCGCTCGCCACTTCCCTGACTCTTAGGCAAAGCCCATCTCAGCTGGCTTGTAGGCGTGCCTCCGTGTTCAGAAGCAGCCCCGTGGCAGGCAGGACAGTGCGGGATGTCTTCTGGGCACGCAGCAAGCTGCTTCCCATGCCCGGGACAAACTGCGAGCAGGTGCCTGGCTTGCGCTTCTATGTGCCGAGACCTGGAGCTGGCCAGCGCGCACCTTCCCGCTGTGTGTGCTGCTGTCTGCAAACAGCCTCCAAAGAAAGCAGGGCACTAAGGCAGGAGAACTAAGAGCCCCAGGAGGGAATCTGCCTGCGAGGGAAGCTGTGCAGCACATCCCTTGTTCCGCTCGCCACTTCCCTGACTCTTAGGCAAAGCCCATCTCAGTTGGCTTGTAGGCGTGCCTCCATGCTCAGAAGCAGCCCCGTGGCAGGCAGGACAGTGCGAGAAGTACTCTGGGCACGCAGCATACTGCTTCCCACGCCCGGGACAAACTGCGAGCAGGTGCCTGGCTTGTGCTTCCATCTGCAGAGACTTGGAGCTGGTCAGCGCGCACCTTCCCGCTGTGTGTGCTGCTGTCCGCAAACAGCCTCCAAACAAAGCAGGGCACTAAGGCAAGAGAAGTCAGCGCCCCAGGAGGGAATCTGCCTGCGAGGGAAGCTGTGCAGCACATCCCTTGTTCCGCTCGCCACTTCCCTGACTCTTAGGCAAAGCCCATCTCAGCTGGCTTGTAGGCGTGCCTCCGTGGTCAGAAGCAGCCCCGTGGCAGGCAGGACAGTGCGGGATGTCTTCTGGGCATGCAGCATGCTGCTTCCCATGCCCGGGACAAACCGCGAGCAGGTGCCTCGCTTGCGCTTCTATCTGCCGAGACTTGGAGCTGGCCAGCACGCACCTTCCCGCTGTGTGTGCTGCTGTCCGCAAACAGCCTCCAAACAAAGCAGGGCACTAAGGCAGGAGAACTAAGAGCCCCAGGAGGGAATCTGCCTGCGAGGGAAGCTGTGCAGCACATCCCTTGTTCCGCTCGCCACTTCCCTGACTCTTAGGCAAAGCCCATCTCAGCTGGCTTGTAGGCGTGCCTCCGTGCTCAGAAGCAGCCCCGTGGCAGGCAGGACAGTGCGGGATGTCTTCTGGGCACGCAGCATACTGCTTCCCATGCCCGGGACAAACCGCGAGCAGGTGCCTGGCTTGCGCTTTTATGTGCCGAGAGTTGGAGCTGGCCAGCGCGCACCTTCCCGCTGTGTGTGCTGCTGTCCGCAAACAGCCTCCAAACAAAGCAGGGCACTAAGGCAAGAGAACTAAGAGCCCCAGGAGGGAATCTGCCTGCGAGGGAAGCTGTGCAGCACATCCCTTGTTCCGCTCGCCACTTCCCTGACTCTTAGGCAAAGCCCATCTCAGCTGGCTTGTAGGCGTGCCTCCGTGCTCAGAAGCAGCCCCGTGGCAGGCAGGACAGTGCGGGATGTCTTCTGGGCACGCAGCATGCTGCTTCCCATGCCCGGGACAAACTGCGAGCAGGTGCCTCGCTTGCGCTTCCATGTGCCGAGACTTGGAGCTGGCCAGCGCGCACCTTCCCGCTGTGTGTGCTGCTGTCCGCAAACAGCCTCCAAACAAAGCAGGGCACTAAGGCAAGAGAACTAAGAGCCCCAGGAGGGAATCTGCCTGAAAGGGAAGCTGTGCAGCACATCCCTTGTTCCTCTCACCACTTCCCTGACTCTTAGGCAAAGCCCATCTCAGCTGGCTTGTAGGCGTGCCTCCGTGTTCAGAAGCAGCCCCGTGGCAGGCAGGACAGTGCGGGATGTCTTCTGGGCACGCAGCAAGCTGCTTCCCATGCCCGGGACAAACTGCGAGCAGGTGCCTCGCTTGCGCTTCTATGTGCCGAGACCTGGAGCTGGCCAGCGCGCACCTTCCCGCTGTGTGTGCTGCTGTCCGCAAACAGCCTCCAAAGAAAGCAGGGCACTAAGGCAAGAGAACTAAGAGCCCCAGGAGGGAATCTGCCTGCGAGGGAAGCTGTGCAGCACATCCCTTGTTCCGCTCGCCACTTCCCTGACTCTTAGGCAAAGCCCATCTCAGTTGGCTTGTAGGCGTGCCTCCGTGCTCAGAAGCAGCCCCGTGGCAGGCAGGACAGTGCGAGAAGTACTCTGGGCACGCAGCATACTGCTTCCCATGCCCGGGACAAACTGCGAGCAGGTGCCTGGCTTGTGCTTCCATCTGCCGAGACTTGGAGCTGGTCAGCGCACACCTTCCCGCTGTGTGTGCTGCTGTCCGCAAACAGCCTCCAAACAAAGCAGGGCACTAAGGCAAGAGAACTAAGAGCCCCAGGAGGGAATCTGCCTGCGAGGGAAGCTGTGCAGCACATCCCTTGTTCCGCTCGCCACTTCCCTGACTCTTAGGCAAAGCCCATCTCAGCTGGCTTGTAGGCGTGCCTCCGTGGTCAGAAGCAGCCCCGTGGCAGGCAGGACAGTGCGGGATGTCTTCTGGGCACGCAGCATACTGCTTCCCATGCCCGGGACAAACCGCGAGCAGGTGCCTGGCTTGCGCTTCTATGTGCCGAGAGTTGGAGCTGGCCAGCACGCACCTTCCCGCTGTGTGTGCTGCTGTCCGCAAAGAGCCTCCAAACAAAGCAGGGCACTAAGGCAAGAGAAGTCAGCGCCCCAGGAGGGAATCTGCCTGCGAGGGAAGCTGTGCAGCCCATTTCTTGTTCCGCTCGCCACTTCCCTGACTCTTAGGCAAAGCCCATCTCAGCTGGCTTGTAGGCATGCCTCCGTGCTCAGAAGCAGCCCCGTGGCAGGCAGGACAGTGCGGGATGTCTTCTGGGAACGCAGCATGCTGCTTCCCATGCCTGGGACAAACCGCGAGCAGGTGCCTGGCTTGCGCTTCCATGTGCCGAGACTTGGAGCTGGCCAGCGCGCACCTTCCCGCTCTGTGTGCTGCTGTCCGCAAACAGCCTCCAAACAAAGCAGGGCGCTTAGGCAGGAGAAGTAGGCATAGCAGGAGGGAATCTGCCTGCGAGGGAAGCTGTGCAGCCCATTTCTTGTTCCGCTCGCCACTTCCCTGACTCTTAGGCAAAGCCCATCTCAGCTGGCTTGTAGGCGTGCCTCCGTGCTCAGAAGCAACCCCGTGGCAGGCAGGACAGAGCGAGATGTCTTCTGGGCACGCAGCATGCTGCTTCCCATGCCCGGGACAAACTGCGAGCAGGTGCCTCGCTTGCGATTGTATGTGCCGAGACTTGGAGCTGGCCAGCGCGCACCTTCCCGCTGTGTGTGCTGCTGTTCGCAAACAGCCTCCAAACAAAGCAGGGCACTAAGGCAAGAGAAGTAAGTGCCCCAGGAGGGAATCTGCCTGCGAGGGAAGCTGTGCAGCACATCCCTTGTTCCGCTCGCCGCTTGCCTCACTCTTAGGCAAAGCCCATCTCAACTGGCTTGTAGGCGTGCCTCCGTGCTCAGAAGCAGCCCCGTGGCAGGCAGGTCAGTGCGAGAAGCACTCTGGGCACGCAGCATGCTGCTTCCCATGCCCGGGACAAACCGCGAGCAGGTGCCTCGCTTGCGCTTCTATCTGCCGAGACTTGAAGCTGGCCAGCGCGCACCTTCCCGCTGTGTGTGCTGCTGTCCGCAAACAGCCTCCAAACAAAGCAGGGCACTAAGACAAGAGAACTAAGCGTCCCCGGAGGGAATCTGCCTGTGAGGGAAGCTGTGCAGCACATCCCTTGTTCCGCTCGCCACTTCCCTGACTCTTAGGCAAAGCCCATCTCAGCTGGCTTGTAGGCGTGCCTGCATGCTCAGAAGCAGCCCTGTGACAGGCAGGACAGTGCGAGAAGTAATCGGGGCATGCAGCATGCTGCTTCCCATGCCCAGGACAAACTGCGAGCAGGTGCCTGGCTTGCGCTTCAATCTGCCGAGACTTGGAGCTGGCCAGCGCGCACCTTCCCGCTGTGTGTGCTGCTGTCCGCAAAGAGCCTCCAAACAAAGCAGGGCACTAAGGCAAGAGAACTAAGAGCCCCAGGAGGGAATCTGCCTGCGAGGGAAGCTGTGCAGCACATCCCTTGTTCCGCTCGCCACTTCCCTGACTCTTAGGCAAAGCCCATCTCAGCTGGCTTGTAGGCGTGCCTCCGTGCTCAGAAGCAGCCCCGTGGCAGGCAGGACAGTGCGAGATGTCTTCTGGGCACGCAGCATGCTGCTTCCCATGCCCGGGACAAACCGCGAGCAGGTGCCTCGCTTTCGCTTCAATCTGCCGAGACTTGGAGCTGGCCAGCGCGCACCTTCCCGCTGTGTGTGCTGCTGTCCGCAAACAGCCTCCAAACAAAGCAGGGCACTAAGGCAAGAGAAGTCAGCGTCCCAGGAGGGAATCTGCCTGCGAGGGAAGCTGTGCAGCACATCCCTTGTTCCGCTCGCCACTTCCCTGACTCTTAGGCAAAGCCCATCTCAGCTGGCTTGTAGGCGTGCCTGCATGCTCAGAAGCAGCCCCGTGGCAGGCAGGACAGTGCGAGATGTGTTCTGGGCACGCAGCATGCTGCTTCCCATGCCCGGGACAAACTGCGAGCAGGTGCCTGGCTTGCGCTTCAATCTGCCGAGACTTGGAGCTGGCCAGCGCGCACCTTCCCACTGTGTGTGCTGCTGTCCGCAAAGAGCCTCCAAACAAAGCAGGGCACTAAGGCAAGAGAAGTAAGCGCCCCAGGAGGGAATCTGCCTGCGAGGGAAGCTGTGCAGCACATCCCTTGTTCCGCTCGCCGCTTCCCTGACTCTTAGGCAAAGCCCATTTCAGCTGGCTTGTAGGCGTGCCTGCATGCTCAGAAGCAGCCCCGTGGCAGGCAGGACAGTGCGAGATGTCTTCTGGGCACGCAGCATGCTGCTTCCCATGCCCGGGACAAACCGCGAGCAGGTGCCTGGCTTGCCCTTCTATGTGCCGAGACTTGGAGCTGGCCAGCGCGCACCTTCCCGCTGTGTGTGCTGCTGTCCGCAAACAGCCTCCAAACAAAGCAGGGCACTAAGGCAAGAGAACTAAGAGCCCCAGGAGGGAATCTGCCTGCGAGGGAAGCTGTGCAGCACATCCCTTGTTCCGCTCGCCACTTCCCTGACTCTTAGGCAAAGCCCATCTCAGCTGGCTTGTAGGCGTGCCTCCGTGCTCAGAAGCAGCCCCGTGGCAGGCAGGACAGTGCGAGATGTCTTCTGGGCACGCAGCATGCTGCTTCCCATGCCCGGGACAAACTGCGAGCAGGTGCCTGGCTTGCGCTTCAATCTGCCGAGACTTGGAGCTGGCCAGCGCGCACCTTCCTGCTGTGTGTGCTGCTGTCCGCAAACAGCCTCCAAACAAAGCAGGGCACTAAGGCAGGAGAAGTAAGCGCCCCAGGAGGGAATCTGCCTGCGAGGGAAGCTGTGCAGCACATCCCTTGTTCCGCTCGCCACTTCCCTGACTCTTAGGCAAAGCCCATCTCAGCTGGCTTGTAGGCGTGCCTCCGTGCTCAGAAGCAGCCCCGTGGCAGGCAGGACAGTGCGAGATGTCTTCTGGGCACGCAGCATGCTGCTTCCCATGCCCGGGACAAACTGTGAGCAGGTACCTGGCTTGCGCTTCTATGTGCCGAGACTTGGAGCTGGCGAGCGCGCACCTTCCCGCTGTGTGTGCTGCTGTCCGCAAACAGCCTCCAAACAAAGCAGGGCACTAAGGCAATAGAAGTAAGCGCCCCAGGAGGGAATCCGCATGCGAGTGAAGCTGTGCAACACATCCCTTGTTCCGCTCGCCACTTCCCTGACTCTTAGGCAAAGCCCATCTCAGCTGGCTTGTAGGCGTGCCTCCGTGCTCAGAAGCAGCCCCGTGGCAGGCAGGACAGTGCGAGATGTCTTCTGGGCACGCAGCATGCTGCTTCCCATGCCCGGGACAAATTGCGAGCAGGTGCCTGGCTTGCGCTTCTATGTGCCGAGACTTGGAGCTGGCCAGCGCGCACCTTCCCGCTGTGTGTGCTGCTGTCCGCAAACAGCCTCCAAACAAAGCAGGGCACTAAGGCAAGAGAACTAAGAGCCCCAGGAGGGAATCTGCCTGTGAGGGAAACTGTGCAGCACATCGCTTGTTCCGCTCGACACTTCCCTGACTCTTAGGCAAAGCCCATCTCAGCTGGCTTGTAGGCGTGCCTCCGTGCTCAGAAGCAGCCCCGTGGCAGGCAGGACAGTGCGAGATGTATTCTGGGCACGCAGCATGCTGCTTCCCATGCCCGGGACAAACTGCGAGCAGGTGCCTGGCTTGCGCTTCAATCTGCCGAGACTTGGAACTGGCCAGCGCACACCTTCCCGCTGTGTGTGCTGCTGTCCGCAACCAGCCTCCTAACAAAGCAGGGCACTAAGGCAAGAGAAGTAAGCGTCCCAGGAGGGAATCTGCCTGCGAGGGAAGCTGTGCAGCACATCCCTTGTTCCGCTCGCCACTTCCCTCACTCTTAGGCAAAGCCCATCTCAGCTTGCTCGTAGGCGTGCCTCCGTGCTCAGAAGCAGCCCCGTGGCAGGCAGGACAGTACGAGAAGTAATTGGGGCATGCAGCATGCTGCTTCCCATGCCCAGGACAAACTGCGAGCAGGTGCCTGGCTTGCGCTTCAATCTGCCGAGACTTGGAGCTGGCCAGCGCGCACCTTCCCGCTGTGTGTGCTGCTGTCCGCAAACAGCCTCCAAACAAAGCAGGGCACTAAGGCAAGAGAAGTAAGCGCCCCAGGAGGGAATCTGCCTGCGAGGGAAGCTGTGCAGCACATCCCTTGTTCCGCTCGCCACTTCCCTGACTCTTAGGCAAAGCCCATCTCAGCTGGCTTGTAGGCGTGCCTCCGTGCTCAGAAGCAGCCCCGTGGCAGGCAGGACAGTGCGAGATGTCTTCTGGGCACGCAGCATGCTGCTTCCCATGCCCGGGACAAACTGTGAGCAGGTACCTGGCTTGCGCTTCTATGTGCCGAGACTTGGAGCTGGCGAGCGCGCACCTTCCCGCTGTGTGTGCTGCTGTCCGCAAACAGCCTCCAAACAAAGCAGGGCACTAAGGCAGGAGAAGTAAGCGCCCCAGGAGGGAATCTGCCTGCGAGGGAAGCTGTGCAGCACATCCCTTGTTCCGCTCGCCACTTCCCTGACTCTTAGGCAAAGCCCATCTCAGCTGGCTTGTAGGCGTGCCTCCGTGCTCAGAAGCAGCCCCGTGGCAGGCAGGACAGTGCGGGATGTCTTCTGGGCACGCAGCATGCTGCTTCCCATGCCCGGGACAAACTGCGAGCAGGTGCCTGGCTTGCGCTTCAATCTGCCGAGACTTGGAGCTGGCCAGCGCGCACCTTCCCGCTGTGTGTGCTGCTGTCCGCAAACAGCCTCCAAACAAAGCAGGGCACTAAGGCAGGAGAAGTAAGCGCCCCAGGAGGGAATCTGCCTGCGAGGGAAGCTGTGCAGCACATCCCTTGTTCCGCTCGCCACTTCCCTGACTCTTAGGCAAAGCCCATCTCAGCTGGCTTGTAGGCGTGCCTCCGTGCTCAGAAGCAGCCCCGTGGCAGGCAGGACAGTGCGGGATGTCTTCTGGGCACGCAGCATACTGCTTCCCATGCCCGGGACAAACTGCGAGCAGGTGCCTGGCTTGTGCTTCCATCTGCCGAGACTTGGAGCTGGCCAGCGCGCACCTTCCCGCTGTGTGTGCTGCTGTCCGCAAACAGCCTCCAAACAAAGCAGGGCACTAAGGCAAGAGAACTAAGAGCCCCAGGAGGGAATCTGCCTGCGAGGGAAGCTGTGCAGCACATCCCTTGTTCCGCTCGCCACTTCCCTGACTCTTAGGCAAAGCCCATCTCAGCTGGCTTGTAGGCGTGCCTCCGTGCTCAGAAGCAGCCCCGTGGCAGGCAGGACAGTGCGGGATGTCTTCTGGGCACGCAGCATGCTGCTTCCCACACCCGGGACAAACTGCGAGCAGGTGCCTCGCTTGCGCTTCCATGTGCCGAGACTTGGAGCTGGCCAGCGCGCACCTTCCCGCTGTGTGTGCTGCTGTCTGCAAAGAGACTCCAAACAAAGCAGGGCACTAAGGCAAGAGAACTAAGAGCCCCAGGAGGGAATCTGCCTGAAAGGGAAGCTGTGCAGCACATCCCTTGTTCCTCTCGCCACTTCCCTGACTCTTAGGCAAAGCCCATCTCAGCTGGCTTGTAGGCGTGCCTCCGTGCTCAGAAGCAGCCCCGTGGCAGGCAGGACAGTGCGGGATGTCTTCTGGGCACGCAGCATACTGCTTCCCATGCCCGGGACAAACTGCGAGCAGGTGCCTGGCTTGCGCTTCTATCTGCCGAGACTTGGAGCTGGCCAGCGCGCACCTTCCCGCTGTGTGTGCTGCTGTCCGCAAAGAGCCTCCAAACAAAGCAGGGCACTAAGGCAAGAGAAGTCAGCGCCCCAGGAGGGAATCTGCCTGCGAGGGAAGCTGTGCAGCACATCGCTTGTTCCGCTCGCCACTTCCCTGACTCTTAGGCAAAGCCCATCTCAGCTGGCTTGTAGGCGTGCCTCCGTGCTCAGAAGCAGCCCCGTGGCAGGCAGGACAGTGCGAGATGTCTTCTGGGCACGCAGCATGCTGCTTCCCATGCCCGGGACAAACTGCGAGCAGGTGCCTGGCTTGCGCTTCTATGTGCCGAGACTTGGAGCTGGCCAGCGCGCACCTTCCCGCTGTGTGTGCTGCTGTCCGCAAACAGCCTCCAAACAAAGCAGGGCACTAAGGCAAGAGAAGTCAGCGCCCCAGGAGGGAATCTGCCTGCGAGGGAAGCTGTGCAGCACATCGCTTGTTCCGCTCGCCACTTCCCTGACTCTTAGGCAAAGCCCATCTCAGCTGGCTTGTAGGCGTGCCTCCGTGCTCAGAAGCAGCCCCGTGGCAGGCAGGACAGTGCGAGATGTCTTCTGGGCACGCAGCATGCTGCTTCCCATGCCCGGGACAAACCGCGAGCAGGTGCCTCGCTTTCGCTTCAATCTGCCGAGACTTGGAGCTGGCCAGCGCGCACCTTCCCGCTGTGTGTGCTGCTGTCCGCAAACAGCCTCCAAACAAAGCAGGGCACTAAGGCAGGAGAAGTAAGCGCCCCAGGAGGGAATCTGCCTGCGAGGGAAGCTGTGCAGCACATCCCTTGTTCCGCTCGCCACTTCCCTGACTCTTAGGCAAAGCCCATCTCAGCTGGCTTGAAGGCGTGCCTCCGTGCTCAGAAGCAGCCCCGTGGCAGGCAGGACAGTGCGAGATGTCTTCTGGGCACGCAGCATGCTGCTTCCCATGCCCGGGACAAACTGTGAACAGGTACCTGGCTTGCGCTTCTATGTGCCGAGACTTGGAGCTGGCGAGCGCGCACCTTCCCGCTGTGTGTGCTGCTGTCCGCAAACAGCCTCCAAACAAAGCAGGGCACTAAGGCAGGAGAAGTAAGCGCCCCAGGAGGGAATCTGCCTGCGAGGGAAGCTGTGCAGCACATCCCTTGTTCCGCTCGCCACTTCCCTGACTCTTAGGCAAAGCCCATCTCAGCTGGCTTGTAGGCGTGCCTCCGTGCTCAGAAGCAGCCCCGTGGCAGGCAGGACAGTGCGGGATGTCTTCTGGGCACGCAGCATGCTGCTTCCCATGCCCGGGACAAACTGCGAGCAGGTGCATGGCTTGCGCTTCAATCTGCCGAGACTTGGAGCTGGCCAGCGCGCACCTTCCCGCTGTGTGTGCTGCTGTCCGCAAACAGCCTCCAAACAAAGCAGGGCACTAAGGCAGGAGAAGTAAGCGCCCCAGGAGGGAATCTGCCTGCGAGGGAAGCTGTGCAGCACATCCCTTGTTCCGCTCGCCACTTCCCTGACTCTTAGGCAAAGCCCATCTCAGCTGGCTTGTAGGCGTGCCTCCGTGCTCAGAAGCAGCCCCGTGGCAGGCAGGACAGTGCGGGATGTCTTCTGGGCACGCAGCATACTGCTTCGCATGCCCGGGACAAACTGCGAGCAGGTGCCTGGCTTGTGCTTCCATCTGCCGAGACTTGGAGCTGGCCAGCGCGCACCTTCCCGCTGTGTGTGCTGCTGTCCGCAAACGGCCTCCAAACAAAGCAGGGCACTAAGGCAAGAGAACTAAGAGCCCCAGAAGGGAATCTGCCTGCGAGGGAAGCTGTGCAGCACATCCCTTGTTACGCTCGCCACTTCGCTGACTCTTAGGCAAAGCCCATCTCAGCTGGCTTGTAGGCGTGCCTCCGTGCTCAGAAGCAGCCCCGTGGCAGGCAGGACAGTGCGAGATGTCTTCTGGGCACGCAGCATGCTGCTTCCCACACCCGGGACAAACTGCGAGCAGGTGCCTCGCTTGCGCTTCCATGTGCCGAGACTTGGAGCTGGCCAGCGCGCACCTTCCCGCTGTGTGTGCTGCTGTCTGCAAAGAGCCTCCAAACAAAGCAGGGCACTAAGGCAAGAGAACTAAGAGCCCCAGGAGGGAATCTGCCTGAAAGGGAAGCTGTGCAGCACATCCCTTGTTCCTCTCGCCACTTCCCTGACTCTTAGGCAAAGCCCATCTCAGCTGGCTTGTAGGCGTGCCTCCGTGCTCAGAAGCAGCCCCGTGGCAGGCAGGACAGTGCGGGATGTCTTCTGGGCACGCAGCATACTGCTTCCCATGCCCGGGACAAACCGCGAGCAGGTGCCTGGCTTGCGCTTCTATGTGCCGAGAGTTGGAGCTGGCCAGCACGCACCTTCCCGCTGTGTGTGCTGCTGTCCGCAAAGAGCCTCCAAACAAAGCAGGGCACTAAGGCAAGAGAACTAAGCGCCCCAGGAGGGAATCTGCCTGCGAGGGAAGCTGTGCAGCACATCCCTTGTTCCGCTCGCCACTTCCCTGACTCTTAGGCAAAGCCCATCTCAGCTGGCTTGTAGGCGTGCCTCCGTGCTCAGAAGCAGCCCCGTGGCAGGCAGGACAGTGCGGGATGTCTTCTGGGCACGCAGCATGCTGCTTCCCATGCCCGGGACAAACTGCGAGCAGGTGCCTCGCTTGCGCTTCCATGTGCCGAGACTTGGAGCTGGCCAGCGCGCACCTTCCCGCTGTGTGTGCTGCTGTCCGCAAACAGCCTCCAAACAAAGCAGGGCACTAAGGCAAGAGAACTAAGAGCCCCAGGAGGGAATCTGCCTGAAAGGGAAGCTGTGCAGCACATCCCTTGTTCCTCTCACCACTTCCCTGACTCTTAGGCAAAGCCCATCTCAGCTGGCTTGTAGGCGTGCCTCCGTGTTCAGAAGCAGCCCCGTGGCAGGCAGGACAGTGCGGGATGTCTTCTGGGCACGCAGCAAGCTGCTTCCCATGCCCGGGACAAACTGCGAGCAGGTGCCTCGCTTGCGCTTCTATGTGCCGAGACCTGGAGCTGGCCAGCGCGCACCTTCCCGCTGTGTGTGCTGCTGTCCGCAAACAGCCTCCAAAGAAAGCAGGGCACTAAGGCAAGAGAACTAAGAGCCCCAGGAGGGAATCTGCCTGCGAGGGAAGCTGTGCAGCACATCCCTTGTTCCGCTCGCCACTTCCCTGACTCTTAGGCAAAGCCCATCTCAGTTGGCTTGTAGGCGTGCCTCCGTGCTCAGAAGCAGCCCCGTGGCAGGCAGGACAGTGCGAGAAGTACTCTGGGCACGCAGCATACTGCTTCCCATGCCCGGGACAAACTGCGAGCAGGTGCCTGGCTTGTGCTTCCATCTGCCGAGACTTGGAGCTGGTCAGCGCACACCTTCCCGCTGTGTGTGCTGCTGTCCGCAAACAGCCTCCAAACAAAGCAGGGCACTAAGGCAAGAGAACTAAGAGCCCCAGGAGGGAATCTGCCTGCGAGGGAAGCTGTGCAGCACATCCCTTGTTCCTCTCGCCACTTCCCTGACTCTTAGGCAAAGCCCATCTCAGCTGGCTTGTAGGCGTGCCTCCGTGGTCAGAAGCAGCCCCGTGGCAGGCAGGACAGTGCGGGATGTCTTCTGGGCACGCAGCATACTGCTTCCCATGCCCGGGACAAACCGCGAGCAGGTGCCTGGCTTGCGCTTCTATGTGCCGAGAGTTGGAGCTGGCCAGCACGCACCTTCCCGCTGTGTGTGCTGCTGTCCGCAAAGAGCCTCCAAACAAAGCAGGGCACTAAGGCAAGAGAACTAAGAGCCCCAGGAGGGAATCTGCCTGAAAGGGAAGCTGTGCAGCACATCCCTTGTTCCTCTCGCCACTTCCCTGACTCTTAGGCAAAGCCCATCTCAGCTGGCTTGTAGGCATGCCTCCGTGTTCAGAAGCAGCCCCGTGGCAGGCAGGACAGTGCGGGATGTCTTCTGGGCACGCAGCAAGCTGCTTCCCACGCCCGGGACAAACTGCGAGCAGGTGCCTGGCTTGCGCTTCTATGTGCCGAGACCTGGAGCTGGCCAGCGCGCACCTTCCCGCTGTGTGTGCTGCTGTCTGCAAACAGCCTCCAAAGAAAGCAGGGCACTAAGGCAAGAGAACTAAGAGCCCCAGGAGGGAATCTGCCTGCGAGGGAACCTGTGCAGCACATCCCTTGTTCCGCTCGCCACTTCCCTGACTCTTAGGCAAAGCCCATCTCAGCTGGCTTGTAGGCGTGCCTCCGTGCTCAGAAGCAGCCCCGTGGCAGGCAGGACAGTGCGGGATGTCTTCTGGGCATGCAGCATACTGCTTCCCATGCCCGGGACAAACTGCGAGCAGGTGCCTGGCTTGCGCTTCTATCTGCCGAGACTTGGAGCTGGCCAGCGCGCACCTTCCCGCTGTGTGTGCTGCTGTCCGCAAAGAGCCTCCAAACAAAGCAGGGCACTAAGGCAAGAGAAGTCAGCGCCCCAGGAGGGAATCTGCCTGCGAGGGAAGCTGTGCAGCACATCGCTTGTTCCGCTCGCCACTTCCCTGACTCTTAGGCAAAGCCCATCTCAGCTGGCTTGTAGGCGTGCCTCCGTGCTCAGAAGCAGCCCCGTGGCAGGCAGGACAGTGCGAGATGTCTTCTGGGCACGCAGCATGCTGCTTCCCATGCCCGGGACAAACTGCGAGCAGGTGCCTGGCTTGCGCTTCTATGTGCCGAGACTTGGAGCTGGCCAGCGCGCACCTTCCCGCTGTGTGTGCTGCTGTCCGCAAACAGCCTCCAAACAAAGCAGGGCACTAAGGCAAGAGAAGTCAGCGCCCCAGGAGGGAATCTGCCTGCGAGGGAAGCTGTGCAGCACATCGCTTGTTCCGCTCGCCACTTCCCTGACTCTTAGGCAAAGCCCATCTCAGCTGGCTTGTAGGCGTGCCTCCGTGCTCAGAAGCAGCCCCGTGGCAGGCAGGACAGTGCGAGATGTCTTCTGGGCACGCAGCATGCTGCTTCCCATGCCCGGGACAAACCGCGAGCAGGTGCCTCGCTTTCGCTTCAATCTGCCGAGACTTGGAGCTGGCCAGCGCGCACCTTCCCGCTGTGTGTGCTGCTGTCCGCAAACAGCCTCCAAACAAAGCAGGGCACTAAGGCAGGAGAAGTAAGCGCCCCAGGAGGGAATCTGCCTGCGAGGGAAGCTGTGCAGCACATCCCTTGTTCCGCTCGCCACTTCCCTGACTCTTAGGCAAAGCCCATCTCAGCTGGCTTGAAGGCGTGCCTCCGTGCTCAGAAGCAGCCCCGTGGCAGGCAGGACAGTGCGAGATGTCTTCTGGGCACGCAGCATGCTGCTTCCCATGCCCGGGACAAACTGTGAGCAGGTACCTGGCTTGCGCTTCTATGTGCCGAGACTTGGAGCTGGCGAGCGCGCACCTTCCCGCTGTGTGTGCTGCTGTCCGCAAACAGCCTCCAAACAAAGCAGGGCACTAAGGCAGGAGAAGTAAGCGCCCCAGGAGGGAATCTGCCTGCGAGGGAAGCTGTGCAGCACATCCCTTGTTCCGCTCGCCACTTCCCTGACTCTTAGGCAAAGCCCATCTCAGCTGGCTTGTAGGCGTGCCTCCGTGCTCAGAAGCAGCCCCGTGGCAGGCAGGACAGTGCGGGATGTCTTCTGGGCACGCAGCATGCTGCTTCCCATGCCCGGGACAAACTGCGAGCAGGTGCCTGGCTTGCGCTTCAATCTGCCGAGACTTGGAGCTGGCCAGCGCGCACCTTCCCGCTGTGTGTGCTGCTGTCCGCAAACAGCCTCCAAACAAAGCAGGGCACTAAGGCAGGAGAAGTAAGCGCCCCAGGAGGGAATCTGCCTGCGAGGGAAGCTGTGCAGCACATCCCTTGTTCCGCTCGCCACTTCCCTGACTCTTAGGCAAAGCCCATCTCAGCTGGCTTGTAGGCGTGCCTCCGTGCTCAGAAGCAGCCCCGTGGCAGGCAGGACAGTGCGGGATGTCTTCTGGGCACGCAGCATACTGCTTCGCATGCCCGGGACAAACTGCGAGCAGGTGCCTGGCTTGTGCTTCCATCTGCCGAGACTTGGAGCTGGCCAGCGCGCACCTTCCCGCTGTGTGTGCTGCTGTCCGCAAACGGCCTCCAAACAAAGCAGGGCACTAAGGCAAGAGAACTAAGAGCCCCAGAAGGGAATCTGCCTGCGAGGGAAGCTGTGCAGCACATCCCTTGTTACGCTCGCCACTTCGCTGACTCTTAGGCAAAGCCCATCTCAGCTGGCTTGTAGGCGTGCCTCCGTGCTCAGAAGCAGCCCCGTGGCAGGCAGGACAGTGCGAGATGTCTTCTGGGCACGCAGCATGCTGCTTCCCACACCCGGGACAAACTGCGAGCAGGTGCCTCGCTTGCGCTTCCATGTGCCGAGACTTGGAGCTGGCCAGCGCGCACCTTCCCGCTGTGTGTGCTGCTGTCTGCAAAGAGCCTCCAAACAAAGCAGGGCACTAAGGCAAGAGAACTAAGAGCCCCAGGAGGGAATCTGCCTGAAAGGGAAGCTGTGCAGCACATCCCTTGTTCCTCTCGCCACTTCCCTGACTCTTAGGCAAAGCCCATCTCAGCTGGCTTGTAGGCGTGCCTCCGTGCTCAGAAGCAGCCCCGTGGCAGGCAGGACAGTGCGGGATGTCTTCTGGGCACGCAGCATACTGCTTCCCATGCCCGGGACAAACCGCGAGCAGGTGCCTGGCTTGCGCTTCTATGTGCCGAGAGTTGGAGCTGGCCAGCACGCACCTTCCCGCTGTGTGTGCTGCTGTCCGCAAAGAGCCTCCAAACAAAGCAGGGCACTAAGGCAAGAGAACTAAGCGCCCCAGGAGGGAATCTGCCTGCGAGGGAAGCTGTGCAGCACATCCCTTGTTCCGCTCGCCACTTCCCTGACTCTTAGGCAAAGCCCATCTCAGCTGGCTTGTAGGCGTGCCTCCGTGCTCAGAAGCAGCCCCGTGGCAGGCAGGACAGTGCGGGATGTCTTCTGGGCACGCAGCATGCTGCTTCCCATGCCCGGGACAAACTGCGAGCAGGTGCCTCGCTTGCGCTTCCATGTGCCGAGACTTGGAGCTGGCCAGCGCGCACCTTCCCGCTGTGTGTGCTGCTGTCCGCAAACAGCCTCCAAACAAAGCAGGGCACTAAGGCAAGAGAACTAAGAGCCCCAGGAGGGAATCTGCCTGCGAGGGAAGCTGTGCAGCACATCCCTTGTTCCTCTCGCCACTTCCCTGACTCTTAGGCAAAGCCCATCTCAGCTGGCTTGTAGGCGTGCCTCCGTGGTCAGAAGCAGCCCCGTGGCAGGCAGGACAGTGCGGGATGTCTTCTGGGCACGCAGCATACTGCTTCCCATGCCCGGGACAAACCGCGAGCAGGTGCCTGGCTTGCGCTTCTATGTGCCGAGAGTTGGAGCTGGCCAGCACGCACCTTCCCGCTGTGTGTGCTGCTGTCCGCAAAGAGCCTCCAAACAAAGCAGGGCACTAAGGCAAGAGAACTAAGAGCCCCAGGAGGGAATCTGCCTGAAAGGGAAGCTGTGCAGCACATCCCTTGTTCCTCTCGCCACTTCCCTGACTCTTAGGCAAAGCCCATCTCAGCTGGCTTGTAGGCATGCCTCCGTGTTCAGAAGCAGCCCCATGGCAGGCAGGACAGTGCGGGATGTCTTCTGGGCACGCAGCAAGCTGCTTCCCACGCCCGGGACAAACTGCGAGCAGGTGCCTGGCTTGCGCTTCTATGTGCCGAGACCTGGAGCTGGCCAGCGCGCACCTTCCCGCTGTGTGTGCTGCTGTCTGCAAACAGCCTCCAAAGAAAGCAGGGCACTAAGGCAAGAGAACTAAGAGCCCCAGGAGGGAATCTGCCTGCGAGGGAACCTGTGCAGCACATCCCTTGTTCCGCTCGCCACTTCCCTGACTCTTAGGCAAAGCCCATCTCAGTTGGCTTGTAGGCGTGCCTCCATGCTCAGAAGCAGCCCCGTGGCAGGCAGGACAGTGCGAGAAGTACTCTGGGCACGCAGCATACTGCTTCCCATGCCCGGGACAAACTGCGAGCAGGTGCCTGGCTTGTGCTTCCATCTGCCGAGACTTGGAGCTGGTCAGCGCGCACCTTCCCGCTGTGTGTGCTGCTGTCCGCAAACAGCCTCCAAACAAAGCAGGGCACTAAGGCAAGAGAAGTCAGCGCCCCAGGAGGGAATCTGCCTGCGAGGGAAGCTGTGCAGCCCATTTCTTGTTCCGCTCGCCACTTCCCTGACTCTTAGGCAAAGCCCATCTCAGCTGGCTTGTAGGCATGCCTCCGTGCTCAGAAGCAGCCCCGTGGCAGGCAGGACAGTGCGGGATGTCTTCTGGGAACGCAGCATGCTGCTTCCCATGCCTGGGACAAACCGCGAGCAGGTGCCTGGCTTGCGCTTCCATGTGCCGAGACTTGGAGCTGGCCAGCGCGCACCTTCCCGCTCTGTGTGCTGCTGTCCGCAAACAGCCTCCAAACAAAGCAGGGCGCTTAGGCAGGAGAAGTAGGCATAGCAGGAGGGAATCTGCCTGCGAGGGAAGCTGTGCAGCCCATTTCTTGTTCCGCTCGCCACTTCCCTGACTCTTAGGCAAAGCCCATCTCAGCTGGCTTGTAGGCGTGCCTCCGTGCTCAGAAGCAACCCCGTGGCAGGCAGGACAGAGCGAGATGTCTTCTGGGCACGCAGCATGCTGCTTCCCATGCCCGGGACAAACTGCGAGCAGGTGCCTCGCTTGCGATTGTATGTGCCGAGACTTGGAGCTGGCCAGCGCGCACCTTCCCGCTGTGTGTGCTGCTGTTCGCAAACAGCCTCCAAACAAAGCAGGGCACTAAGGCAAGAGAAGTAAGTGCCCCAGGAGGGAATCTGCCTGCGAGGGAAGCTGTGCAGCACATCCCTTGTTCCGCTCGCCGCTTGCCTCACTCTTAGGCAAAGCCCATCTCAACTGGCTTGTAGGCGTGCCTCCGTGCTCAGAAGCAGCCCCGTGGCAGGCAGGTCAGTGCGAGAAGCACTCTGGGCACGCAGCATGCTGCTTCCCATGCCCGGGACAAACCGCGAGCAGGTGCCTCGCTTGCGCTTCTATCTGCCGAGACTTGAAGCTGACCAGCGCGCACCTTCCCGCTGTGTGTGCTGCTGTCCGCAAACAGCCTCCAAACAAAGCAGGGCACTAAGACAAGAGAACTAAGCGTCCCCGGAGGGAATCTGCCTGTGAGGGAAGCTGTGCAGCACATCCCTTGTTCCGCTCGCCACTTCCCTGACTCTTAGGCAAAGCCCATCTCAGCTGGCTTGTAGGCGTGCCTGCATGCTCAGAAGCAGCCCTGTGACAGGCAGGACAGTGCGAGAAGTAATCGGGGCATGCAGCATGCTGCTTCCCATGCCCAGGACAAACTGCGAGCAGGTGCCTGGCTTGCGCTTCAATCTGCCGAGACTTGGAGCTGGCCAGCGCGCACCTTCCCGCTGTGTGTGCTGCTGTCCGCAAAGAGCCTCCAAACAAAGCAGGGCACTAAGGCAAGAGAACTAAGAGCCCCAGGAGGGAATCTGCCTGCGAGGGAAGCTGTGCAGCACATCCCTTGTTCCGCTCGCCACTTCCCTGACTCTTAGGCAAAGCCCATCTCAGCTGGCTTGTAGGCGTGCCTCCGTGCTCAGAAGCAGCCCCGTGGCAGGCAGGACAGTGCGAGATGTCTTCTGGGCACGCAGCATGCTGCTTCCCATGC
The DNA here is from genome assembly GCF_028389875.1 of Rhea pennata. Lineage (NCBI taxonomy): Eukaryota > Metazoa > Chordata > Aves > Rheiformes > Rheidae > Rhea > Rhea pennata. Next base: position 55,305 of record NW_026907582.1, read on the forward strand.
CCGGGACAAACCGCGAGCAGGTGCCTCGCTTTCGCTTCAATCTGCCGAGACTTGGAGCTGGCCAGCGCGCACCTTCCCGCTGTGTGTGCTGCTGTCCGCAAACAGCCTCCAAACAAAGCAGGGCACTAAGGCAAGAGAAGTCAGCGTCCCAGGAGGGAATCTGCCTGCGAGGGAAGCTGTGCAGCACATCCCTTGTTCCGCTCGCCACTTCCCTGACTCTTAGGCAAAGCCCATCTCAGCTGGCTTGTAGGCGTGCCTGCATGCTCAGAAGCAGCCCCGTGGCAGGCAGGACAGTGCGAGATGTGTTCTGGGCACGCAGCATGCTGCTTCCCATGCCCGGGACAAACTGCGAGCAGGTGCCTGGCTTGCGCTTCAATCTGCCGAGACTTGGAGCTGGCCAGCGCGCACCTTCCCGCTGTGTGTGCTGCTGTCCGCAAAGAGCCTCCAAACAAAGCAGGGCACTAAGGCAAGAGAAGTAAGCGCCCCAGGAGGGAATCTGCCTGCGAGGGAAGCTGTGCAGCACATCCCTTGTTCCGCTCGCCGCTTCCCTGACTCTTAGGCAAAGCCCATTTCAGCTGGCTTGTAGGCGTGCCTGCATGCTCAGAAGCAGCCCCGTGGCAGGCAGGACAGTGCGAGATGTCTTCTGGGAACGCAGCATGCTGCTTCCCATGCCCGGGACAAACCGCGAGCAGGTGCCTGGCTTGCCCTTCTATGTGCCGAGACTTGGAGCTGGCCAGCGCGCACCTTCCCGCTGTGTGTGCTGCTGTCCGCAAACAGCCTCCAAACAAAGCAGGGCACTAAGGCAAGAGAAGTCAGCGCCCCAGGAGGGAATCTGCCTTCGAGGGAAGCTGTGCAGCACATCCCTTGTTCCGCTCGCCACTTCCCTGACTCTTAGGCAAAGCCCATCTCAGTTGGCTTGTAGGCGTGCCTCCGTGCTCAGAAGCAGCCCCGTGGCAGGCAGGACAGTGCGAGAAGTACTCTGGGCACGCAGCATGCTGCTTCCCATGCCCGGGACAAACTGCGAGCAGGTGCCTGGCTTGTGCTTCCATCTGCCGAGACTTGGAGCTGGTCAGCGCACACCTTCCCGCTGTGTGTGCTGCTGTCCGCAAACAGCCTCCAAACAAAGCAGGGCACTAAGGCAAGAGAACTAAGAGCCCCAGGAGGGAATCTGCCTGCGAGGGAAGCTGTGCAGCACATCCCTTGTTCCGCTCGCCACTTCCCTGACTCTTAGGCAAAGCCCATCTCAGCTGGCTTGTAGGCGTGCCTCCGTGGTCAGAAGCAGCCCCGTGGCAGGCAGGACAGTGCGGGATGTCTTCTGGGCACGCAGCATACTGCTTCCCATGCCCGGGACAAACCGCGAGCAGGTGCCTGGCTTGCGCTTCTATGTGCCGAGAGTTGGAGCTGGCCAGCACGCACCTTCCCGCTGTGTGTGCTGCTGTCCGCAAAGAGCCTCCAAACAAAGCAGGGCACTAAGGCAAGAGAACTAAGAGCCCCAGGAGGGAATCTGCCTGAAAGGGAAGCTGTGCAGCACATCCCTTGTTCCTCTCGCCACTTCCCTGACTCTTAGGCAAAGCCCATCTCAGCTGGCTTGTAGGCATGCCTCCGTGTTCAGAAGCAGCCCCGTGGCAGGCAGGACAGTGCGGGATGTCTTCTGGGCACGCAGCAAGCTGCTTCCCACGCCCGGACAAACTGCGAGCAGGTGCCTGGCTTGCGCTTCTATGTGCCGAGACCTGGAGCTGGCCAGCGCGCACCTTCCCGCTGTGTGTGCTGCTGTCTGCAAACAGCCTCCAAAGAAAGCAGGGCACTAAGGCAAGAGAACTAAGAGCCCCAGGAGGGAATCTGCCTGCGAGGGAACCTGTGCAGCACATCCCTTGTTCCGCTCGCCACTTCCCTGACTCTTAGGCAAAGCCCATCTCAGTTGGCTTGTAGGCGTGCCTCCATGCTCAGAAGCAGCCCCGTGGCAGGCAGGACAGTGCGAGAAGTACTCTGGGCACGCAGCATACTGCTTCCCATGCCCGGGACAAACTGCGAGCAGGTGCCTGGCTTGTGCTTCCATCTGCCGAGACTTGGAGCTGGTCAGCGCGCACCTTCCCGCTGTGTGTGCTGCTGTCCGCAAACAGCCTCCAAACAAAGCAGGGCACTAAGGCAAGAGAAGTCAGCGCCCCAGGAGGGAATCTGCCTGCGAGGGAAGCTGTGCAGCCCATTTCTTGTTCCGCTCGCCACTTCCCTGACTCTTAGGCAAAGCCCATCTCAGCTGGCTTGTAGGCATGCCTCCGTGCTCAGAAGCAGCCCCGTGGCAGGCAGGACAGTGCGGGATGTCTTCTGGGAACGCAGCATGCTGCTTCCCATGCCTGGGACAAACCGCGAGCAGGTGCCTGGCTTGCGCTTCCATGTGCCGAGACTTGGAGCTGGCCAGCGCGCACCTTCCCGCTGTGTGTGCTGCTGTCCGCAAACAGCCTCCAAACAAAGCAGGGCGCTTAGGCAGGAGAAGTAGGCATAGCAGGAGGGAATCTGCCTGCGAGGGAAGCTGTGCAGCCCATTTCTTGTTCCGCTCGCCACTTGCCTCACTCTTAGGCAAAGCCCATCTCAGCTGGCTTGTAGGCGTGCCTCCGTGCTCAGAAGCAACCCCGTGGCAGGCAGGACAGAGCGAGATGTCTTCTGGGCACGCAGCATGCTGCTTCCCATGCCCGGGACAAACTGCGAGCAGGTGCCTCGCTTGCGATTGTATGTGCCGAGACTTGGAGCTGGCCAGCGCGCACCTTCCCGCTGTGTGTGCTGCTGTTCGCAAACAGCCTCCAAACAAAGCAGGGCACTAAGGCAAGAGAAGTAAGTGCCCCAGGAGGGAATCTGCCTGCGAGGGAAGCTGTGCAGCACATCCCTTGTTCCGCTCGCCGCTTGCCTCACTCTTAGGCAAAGCCCATCTCAACTGGCTTGTAGGCGTGCCTCCGTGGTCAGAAGCAGCCCCGTGGCAGGCAGGTCAGTGCGAGAAGCACTCTGGGCACGCAGCATGCTGCTTCCCATGCCCGGGACAAACCGCGAGCAGGTGCCTCGCTTGCGCTTCTATCTGCCGAGACTTGAAGCTGACCAGCGCGCACCTTCCCGCTGTGTGTGCTGCTGTCCGCAAACAGCCTCCAAACAAAGCAGGGCACTAAGACAAGAGAACTAAGCGTCCCCGGAGGGAATCTGCCTGTGAGGGAAGCTGTGCAGCACATCCCTTGTTCCGCTCGCCACTTCCCTGACTCTTAGGCAAAGCCCATCTCAGCTGGCTTGTAGGCGTGCCTGCATGCTCAGAAGCAGCCCTGTGACAGGCAGGACAGTGCGAGAAGTAATCGGGGCATGCAGCATGCTGCTTCCCATGCCCAGGACAAACTGCGAGCAGGTGCCTGGCTTGCGCTTCAATCTGCCGAGACTTGGAGCTGGCCAGCGCGCACCTTCCTGCTGTGTGTGCTGCTGTCCGCAAAGAGCCTCCAAACAAAGCAGGGCACTAAGGCAAGAGAACTAAGAGCCCCAGGAGGGAATCTGCCTGCGAGGGAAGCTGTGCAGCACATCCCTTGTTCCGCTCGCCACTTCCCTGACTCTTAGGCAAAGCCCATCTCAGCTGGCTTGTAGGCGTGCCTCCGTGCTCAGAAGCAGCCCCGTGGCAGGCAGGACAGTGCGAGATGTCTTCTGGGCACGCAGCATGCTGCTTCCCATGCCCGGGACAAACCGCGAGCAGGTGCCTCGCTTTCGCTTCAATCTGCCGAGACTTGGAGCTGGCCAGCGCGCACCTTCCCGCTGTGTGTGCTGCTGTCCGCAAACAGCCTCCAAACAAAGCAGGGCACTAAGGCAAGAGAAGTCAGCGCCCCAGGAGGGAATCTGCCTGCGAGGGAAGCTGTGCAGCACATCCCTTGTTCCGCTCGCCACTTCCCTGACTCTTAGGCAAAGCCCATCTCAGCTGGCTTGTAGGCGTGCCTCCGTGCTCAGAAGCAGCCCCGTGGCAGGCAGGACAGTGCGAGATGTCTTCTGGGCACGCAGCATGCTGCTTCCCATGCCCGGGACAAACTGCGAGCAGGTGCCTGGCTTGCGCTTCAATCTGCCGAGACTTGGAGCTGGCCAGCGCGCACCTTCCCGCTGTGTGTGCTGCTGTCCGCAAAGAGCCTCCAAACAAAGCAGGGCACTAAGGCAAGAGAAGTAAGCGCCCCAGGAGGGAATCTGCCTGCGAGGGAAGCTGTGCAGCACATCCCTTGTTCCGCTCGCCGCTTCCCTGACTCTTAGGCAAAGCCCATTTCAGCTGGCTTGTAGGCGTGCCTGCATGCTCAGAAGCAGCCCCGTGGCAGGCAGGACAGTGCGAGATGTCTTCTGGGCACGCAGCATGCTGCTTCCCATGCCCGGGACAAACCGCGAGCAGGTGCCTGGCTTGCCCTTCTATGTGCCGAGACTTGGAGCTGGCCAGCGCGCACCTTCCCGCTGTGTGTGCTGCTGTCCGCAAACAGCCTCCAAACAAAGCAGGGCACTAAGGCAAGAGAAGTCAGCGCCCCAGGAGGGAATCTGCCTTCGAGGGAAGCTGTGCAGCACATCCCTTGTTCCGCTCGCCACTTCCCTGACTCTTAGGCAAAGCCCATCTCAGTTGGCTTGTAGGCGTGCCTCCGTGCTCAGAAGCAGCCCCGTGGCAGGCAGGACAGTGCGAGAAGTACTCTGGGCACGCAGCATGCTGCTTCCCATGCCCGGGACAAACTGCGAGCAGGTGCCTGGCTTGTGCTTCCATCTGCCGAGACTTGGAGCTGGTCAGCGCACACCTTCCCGCTGTGTGTGCTGCTGTCCGCAAACAGCCTCCAAACAAAGCAGGGCACTAAGGCAAGAGAAGTCAGCGCCCCAGGAGGGAATCTGCCTGCGAGGGAAGCTGTGCAGCACATCCCTTGTTCCGCTCGCCACTTCCCTGACTCTTAGGCAAAGCCCATCTCAGCTGGCTTGTAGGCGTGCCTCCGTGGTCAGAAGCAGCCCCGTGGCAGGCAGGACAGTGCGGGATGTCTTCTGGGCACGCAGCATACTGCTTCCCATGCCCGGGACAAACCGCGAGCAGGTGCCTGGCTTGCGCTTCTATGTGCCGAGAGTTGGAGCTGGCCAGCACGCACCTTCCCGCTGTGTGTGCTGCTGTCCGCAAAGAGCCTCCAAACAAAGCAGGGCACTAAGGCAAGAGAACTAAGAGCCCCAGGAGGGAATCTGCCTGAAAGGGAAGCTGTGCAGCACATCCCTTGTTCCTCTCGCCACTTCCCTGACTCTTAGGCAAAGCCCATCTCAGCTGGCTTGTAGGCATGCCTCCGTGTTCAGAAGCAGCCCCGTGGCAGGCAGGACAGTGCGGGATGTCTTCTGGGCACGCAGCAAGCTGCTTCCCACGCCCGGGACAAACTGCGAGCAGGTGCCTGGCTTGCGCTTCTATGTGCCGAGACCTGGAGCTGGCCAGCGCGCACCTTCCCGCTGTGTGTGCTGCTGTCTGCAAACAGCCTCCAAAGAAAGCAGGGCACTAAGGCAAGAGAACTAAGAGCCCCAGGAGGGAATCTGCCTGCGAGGGAACCTGTGCAGCACATCCCTTGTTCCGCTCGCCACTTCCCTGACTCTTAGGCAAAGCCCATCTCAGTTGGCTTGTAGGCGTGCCTCCATGCTCAGAAGCAGCCCCGTGGCAGGCAGGACAGTGCGAGAAGTACTCTGGGCACGCAGCATACTGCTTCCCATGCCCGGGACAAACTGCGAGCAGGTGCCTGGCTTGTGCTTCCATCTGCCGAGACTTGGAGCTGGTCAGCGCGCACCTTCCCGCTGTGTGTGCTGCTGTCCGCAAACAGCCTCCAAACAAAGCAGGGCACTAAGGCAAGAGAAGTCAGCGCCCCAGGAGGGAATCTGCCTGCGAGGGAAGCTGTGCAGCCCATTTCTTGTTCCGCTCGCCACTTCCCTGACTCTTAGGCAAAGCCCATCTCAGCTGGCTTGTAGGCATGCCTCCGTGCTCAGAAGCAGCCCCGTGGCAGGCAGGACAGTGCGGGATGTCTTCTGGGAACGCAGCATGCTGCTTCCCATGCCTGGGACAAACCGCGAGCAGGTGCCTGGCTTGCGCTTCCATGTGCCGAGACTTGGAGCTGGCCAGCGCGCACCTTCCCGCTGTGTGTGCTGCTGTCCGCAAACAGCCTCCAAACAAAGCAGGGCGCTTAGGCAGGAGAAGTAGGCATAGCAGGAGGGAATCTGCCTGCGAGGGAAGCTGTGCAGCCCATTTCTTGTTCCGCTCGCCACTTGCCTCACTCTTAGGCAAAGCCCATCTCAGCTGGCTTGTAGGCGTGCCTCCGTGCTCAGAAGCAACCCCGTGGCAGGCAGGACAGAGCGAGATGTCTTCTGGGCACGCAGCATGCTGCTTCCCATGCCCGGGACAAACTGCGAGCAGGTGCCTCGCTTGCGATTGTATGTGCCGAGACTTGGAGCTGGCCAGCGCGCACCTTCCCGCTGTGTGTGCTGCTGTTCGCAAACAGCCTCCAAACAAAGCAGGGCACTAAGGCAAGAGAAGTAAGTGCCCCAGGAGGGAATCTGCCTGCGAGGGAAGCTGTGCAGCACATCCCTTGTTCCGCTCGCCGCTTGCCTCACTCTTAGGCAAAGCCCATCTCAACTGGCTTGTAGGCGTGCCTCCGTGGTCAGAAGCAGCCCCGTGGCAGGCAGGTCAGTGCGAGAAGCACTCTGGGCACGCAGCATGCTGCTTCCCATGCCCGGGACAAACCGCGAGCAGGTGCCTCGCTTGCGCTTCTATCTGCCGAGACTTGAAGCTGACCAGCGCGCACCTTCCCGCTGTGTGTGCTGCTGTCCGCAAACAGCCTCCAAACAAAGCAGGGCACTAAGACAAGAGAACTAAGCGTCCCCGGAGGGAATCTGCCTGTGAGGGAAGCTGTGCAGCACATCCCTTGTTCCGCTCGCCACTTCCCTGACTCTTAGGCAAAGCCCATCTCAGCTGGCTTGTAGGCGTGCCTGCATGCTCAGAAGCAGCCCTGTGACAGGCAGGACAGTGCGAGAAGTAATCGGGGCATGCAGCATGCTGCTTCCCATGCCCAGGACAAACTGCGAGCAGGTGCCTGGCTTGCGCTTCAATCTGCCGAGACTTGGAGCTGGCCAGCGCGCACCTTCCTGCTGTGTGTGCTGCTGTCCGCAAAGAGCCTCCAAACAAAGCAGGGCACTAAGGCAAGAGAACTAAGAGCCCCAGGAGGGAATCTGCCTGCGAGGGAAGCTGTGCAGCACATCCCTTGTTCCGCTCGCCACTTCCCTGACTCTTAGGCAAAGCCCATCTCAGCTGGCTTGTAGGCGTGCCTCCGTGCTCAGAAGCAGCCCCGTGGCAGGCAGGACAGTGCGAGATGTCTTCTGGGCACGCAGCATGCTGCTTCCCATGCCCGGGACAAACCGCGAGCAGGTGCCTCGCTTTCGCTTCAATCTGCCGAGACTTGGAGCTGGCCAGCGCGCACCTTCCCGCTGTGTGTGCTGCTGTCCGCAAACAGCCTCCAAACAAAGCAGGGCACTAAGGCAAGAGAAGTCAGCGCCCCAGGAGGGAATCTGCCTGCGAGGGAAGCTGTGCAGCACATCCCTTGTTCCGCTCGCCACTTCCCTGACTCTTAGGCAAAGCCCATCTCAGCTGGCTTGTAGGCGTGCCTCCGTGCTCAGAAGCAGCCCCGTGGCAGGCAGGACAGTGCGAGATGTCTTCTGGGCACGCAGCATGCTGCTTCCCATGCCCGGGACAAACTGTGAGCAGGTGCCTGGCTTGCGCTTCTATGTGCCGAGACTTGGAGCTGGCCAGCGCGCACCTTCCCGCTGTGTGTGCTGCTGTCCGCAAAGAGCCTCCAAACAAAGCAGGGCACTAAGGCAAGAGAAGTAAGCGTCCCAGGAGGGAATCTGCCTGCGAGGGAAGCTGTGCAGCACATCCCTTGTTCCGCTCGCCACTTCCCTGACTCTTAGGCAAAGCCCATCTCAGCTGGCTTGTAGGCGTGCCTCCGTGCTCAGAAGCAGCCCCGTGGCAGGCAGGACAGTGCGAGATGGATGTCTTCTGGGCACGCAGCATGCTGCTTCCCATGCCCGGGACAAACCACGAGCAGGTGCCTCGCTTTCGCTTCAATCTGCCGAGACTTGGAGCTGGCCAGCGCGCACCTTCCCGCTGTGTGTGCTGCTGTCCGCAAACAGCCTCCAAACAAAGCAGGGCACTAAGGCAGGAGAAGTCAGCGCCCCAGGAGGGAATCTGCCTGCGAGGGAAGCTGTGCAGCACATCCCTTGTTCCGCTCGCCACTTCCCTGACTCTTAGGCAAAGCCCATCTCAGCTGGCTTGTAGGCGTGCCTCCGTGCTCAGAAGCAGCCCCGTGGCAGGCAGGACAGTGCGAGATGGATGTCTTCTGGGCACGCAGCATGCTGCTTCCCACGCCCGGGACAAACTGCGAGCAGGTGCCTGGCTTACGCTTCTATGTGCCGAGACTTGGAGCTGGTCAGCGCACACCTTCCCGCTGTGTGTGCTGCTGTCTGCAAACAGCCTCCAAACAAAGCAGGGCACTAAGGCAAGAGAAGTCAGCGCCCCAGGAGGGAATCTGCCTGCGAGGGAAGCTGTGCAGCACATCCCTTGTTCCGCTCGCCACTTCCCTGACTCTTAGGCAAAGCCCATCTCAGCTGGCTTGTAGGCGTGCCTCCGTGTTCAGAAGCAGCCCCGTGGCAGGCAGGACAGTGCGGGATGTCTTCTGGGCACGCAGCAAGCTGCTTCCCATGCCCGGGACAAACTGCGAGCAGGTGCCTGGCTTGCGCTTCTATGTGCCGAGACCTGGAGCTGGCCAGCGCGCACCTTCCCGCTGTGTGTGCTGCTGTCTGCAAACAGCCTCCAAAGAAAGCAGGGCACTAAGGCAGGAGAACTAAGAGCCCCAGGAGGGAATCTGCCTGCGAGGGAAGCTGTGCAGCACATCCCTTGTTCCGCTCGCCACTTCCCTGACTCTTAGGCAAAGCCCATCTCAGTTGGCTTGTAGGCGTGCCTCCATGCTCAGAAGCAGCCCCGTGGCAGGCAGGACAGTGCGAGAAGTACTCTGGGCACGCAGCATACTGCTTCCCACGCCCGGGACAAACTGCGAGCAGGTGCCTGGCTTGTGCTTCCATCTGCAGAGACTTGGAGCTGGTCAGCGCGCACCTTCCCGCTGTGTGTGCTGCTGTCCGCAAACAGCCTCCAAACAAAGCAGGGCACTAAGGCAAGAGAAGTCAGCGCCCCAGGAGGGAATCTGCCTGCGAGGGAAGCTGTGCAGCACATCCCTTGTTCCGCTCGCCACTTCCCTGACTCTTAGGCAAAGCCCATCTCAGCTGGCTTGTAGGCGTGCCTCCGTGCTCAGAAGCAGCCCCGTGGCAGGCAGGACAGTGCGGGATGTCTTCTGGGCATGCAGCATGCTGCTTCCCATGCCCGGGACAAACCGCGAGCAGGTGCCTCGCTTGCGCTTCTATCTGCCGAGACTTGGAGCTGGCCAGCGCGCACCTTCCCGCTGTGTGTGCTGCTGTCCGCAAACAGCCTCCAAACAAAGCAGGGCACTAAGGCAGGAGAACTAAGAGCCCCAGGAGGGAATCTGCCTGCGAGGGAAGCTGTGCAGCACATCCCTTGTTCCGCTCGCCACTTCCCTGACTCTTAGGCAAAGCCCATCTCAGCTGGCTTGTAGGCGTGCCTCCGTGCTCAGAAGCAGCCCCGTGGCAGGCAGGACAGTGCGGGATGTCTTCTGGGCACGCAGCATACTGCTTCCCATGCCCGGGACAAACCGCGAGCAGGTGCCTGGCTTGCGCTTTTATGTGCCGAGAGTTGGAGCTGGCCAGCGCGCACCTTCCCGCTGTGTGTGCTGCTGTCCGCAAAGAGCCTCCAAACAAAGCAGGGCACTAAGGCAAGAGAACTAAGAGCCCCAGGAGGGAATCTGCCTGCGAGGGAAGCTGTGCAGCACATCCCTTGTTCCGCTCGCCACTTCCCTGACTCTTAGGCAAAGCCCATCTCAGCTGGCTTGTAGGCGTGCCTCCGTGCTCAGAAGCAGCCCCGTGGCAGGCAGGACAGTGCGAGATGTCTTCTGGGCACGCAGCATGCTGCTTCCCATGCCCGGGACAAACCGCGAGCAGGTGCCTCGCTTTCGCTTCAATCTGCCGAGACTTGGAGCTGGCCAGCGCGCACCTTCCCGCTGTGTGTGCTGCTGTCCGCAAACAGCCTCCAAACAAAGCAGGGCACTAAGGCAAGAGAAGTCAGCGCCCCAGGAGGGAATCTGCCTGCGAGGGAAGCTGTGCAGCACATCCCTTGTTCCGCTCGCCACTTCCCTGACTCTTAGGCAAAGCCCATCTCAGCTGGCTTGTAGGCGTGCCTCCGTGCTCAGAAGCAGCCCCGTGGCAGGCAGGACAGTGCGAGATGTCTTCTGGGCACGCAGCATGCTGCTTCCCATGCCCGGGACAAACTGTGAGCAGGTGCCTGGCTTGCGCTTCTATGTGCCGAGACTTGGAGCTGGCCAGCGCGCACCTTCCCGCTGTGTGTGCTGCTGTCCGCAAACAGCCTCCAAACAAAGCAGGGCACTAAGGCAAGAGAAGTAAGCGTCCCAGGAGGGAATCTGCCTGCGAGGGAAGCTGTGCAGCACATCCCTTGTTCCGCTCGCCACTTCCCTGACTCTTAGGCAAAGCCCATCTCAGCTGGCTTGTAGGCGTGCCTCCGTGCTCAGAAGCAGCCCCGTGGCAGGCAGGACAGTGCGAGATGGATGTCTTCTGGGCACGCAGCATGCTGCTTCCCATGCCCGGGACAAACCACGAGCAGGTGCCTCGCTTTCGCTTCAATCTGCCGAGACTTGGAGCTGGCCAGCGCGCACCTTCCCGCTGTGTGTGCTGCTGTCCGCAAACAGCCTCCAAACAAAGCAGGGCACTAAGGCAGGAGAAGTCAGCGCCCCAGGAGGGAATCTGCCTGCGAGGGAAGCTGTGCAGCACATCCCTTGTTCCGCTCGCCACTTCCCTGACTCTTAGGCAAAGCCCATCTCAGCTGGCTTGTAGGCGTGCCTCCGTGCTCAGAAGCAGCCCCGTGGCAGGCAGGACAGTGCGAGATGGATGTCTTCTGGGCACGCAGCATGCTGCTTCCCACGCCCGGGACAAACTGCGAGCAGGTGCCTGGCTTACGCTTCTATGTGCCGAGACTTGGAGCTGGTCAGCGCACACCTTCCCGCTGTGTGTGCTGCTGTCTGCAAACAGCCTCCAAACAAAGCAGGGCACTAAGGCAAGAGAACTAAGAGCCCCAGGAGGGAATCTGCCTGCGAGGGAAGCTGTGCAGCACATCCCTTGTTCCGCTCGCCACTTCCCTGACTCTTAGGCAAAGCCCATCTCAGCTGGCTTGTAGGCGTGCCTCCGTGTTCAGAAGCAGCCCCGTGGCAGGCAGGACAGTGCGGGATGTCTTCTGGGCACGCAGCAAGCTGCTTCCCATGCCCGGGACAAACTGCGAGCAGGTGCCTGGCTTGCGCTTCTATGTGCCGAGACCTGGAGCTGGCCAGCGCGCACCTTCCCGCTGTGTGTGCTGCTGTCTGCAAACAGCCTCCAAAGAAAGCAGGGCACTAAGGCAGGAGAACTAAGCGCCCCAGGAGGGAATCTGCCTGCGAGGGAAGCTGTGCAGCACATCCCTTGTTCCGCTCGCCACTTCCCTGACTCTTAGGCAAAGCCCATCTCAGTTGGCTTGTAGGCGTGCCTCCATGCTCAGAAGCAGCCCCGTGGCAGGCAGGACAGTGCGAGAAGTACTCTGGGCACGCAGCATACTGCTTCCCACGCCCGGGACAAACTGCGAGCAGGTGCCTGGCTTGTGCTTCCATCTGCAGAGACTTGGAGCTGGTCAGCGCGCACCTTCCCGCTGTGTGTGCTGCTGTCCGCAAACAGCCTCCAAACAAAGCAGGGCACTAAGGCAAGAGAAGTCAGCGCCCCAGGAGGGAATCTGCCTGCGAGGGAAGCTGTGCAGCACATCCCTTGTTCCGCTCGCCACTTCCCTGACTCTTAGGCAAAGCCCATCTCAGCTGGCTTGTAGGCGTGCCTCCGTGCTCAGAAGCAGCCCCGTGGCAGGCAGGACAGTGCGGGATGTCTTCTGGGCATGCAGCATGCTGCTTCCCATGCCCGGGACAAACCGCGAGCAGGTGCCTCGCTTGCGCTTCTATCTGCCGAGACTTGGAGCTGGCCAGCGCGCACCTTCCCGCTGTGTGTGCTGCTGTCCGCAAACAGCCTCCAAACAAAGCAGGGCACTAAGGCAGGAGAACTAAGAGCCCCAGGAGGGAATCTGCCTGCGAGGGAAGCTGTGCAGCACATCCCTTGTTCCGCTCGCCACTTCCCTGACTCTTAGGCAAAGCCCATCTCAGCTGGCTTGTAGGCGTGCCTCCGTGCTCAGAAGCAGCCCCGTGGCAGGCAGGACAGTGCGGGATGTCTTCTGGGCATGCAGCATACTGCTTCCCATGCCCGGGACAAACCGCGAGCAGGTGCCTGGCTTGCGCTTTTATGTGCCGAGAGTTGGAGCTGGCCAGCGCGCACCTTCCCGCTGTGTGTGCTGCTGTCCGCAAACAGCCTCCAAACAAAGCAGGGCACTAAGGCAAGAGAACTAAGAGCCCCAGGAGGGAATCTGCCTGCGAGGGAAGCTGTGCAGCACATCCCTTGTTCCGCTCGCCACTTCCCTGACTCTTAGGCAAAGCCCATCTCAGCTGGCTTGTAGGCGTGCCTCCGTGCTCAGAAGCAGCCCCGTGGCAGGCAGGACAGTGCGGGATGTCTTCTGGGCACGCAGCATGCTGCTTCCCATGCCCGGGACAAACTGCGAGCAGGTGCCTCGCTTGCGCTTCCATGTGCCGAGACTTGGAGCTGGCCAGCGCGCACCTTCCCGCTGTGTGTGCTGCTGTCCGCAAACAGCCTCCAAACAAAGCAGGGCACTAAGGCAGGAGAACTAAGAGCCCCAGGAGGGAATCTGCCTGAAAGGGAAGCTGTGCAGCACATCCCTTGTTCCTCTCACCACTTCCCTGACTCTTAGGCAAAGCCCATCTCAGCTGGCTTGTAGGCGTGCCTCCGTGTTCAGAAGCAGCCCCGTGGCAGGCAGGACAGTGCGGGATGTCTTCTGGGCACGCAGCAAGCTGCTTCCCATGCCCGGGACAAACTGCGAGCAGGTGCCTCGCTTGCGCTTCTATGTGCCGAGACCTGGAGCTGGCCAGCGCGCACCTTCCCGCTGTGTGTGCTGCTGTCCGCAAACAGCCTCCAAAGAAAGCAGGGCACTAAGGCAAGAGAACTAAGAGCCCCAGGAGGGAATCTGCCTGCGAGGGAAGCTGTGCAGCACATCCCTTGTTCCGCTCGCCACTTCCCTGACTCTTAGGCAAAGCCCATCTCAGTTGGCTTGTAGGCGTGCCTCCGTGCTCAGAAGCAGCCCCGTGGCAGGCAGGACAGTGCGAGAAGTACTCTGGGCACGCAGCATACTGCTTCCCATGCCCGGGACAAACTGCGAGCAGGTGCCTGGCTTGTGCTTCCATCTGCCGAGACTTGGAGCTGGTCAGCGCACACCTTCCCGCTGTGTGTGCTGCTGTCCGCAAACAGCCTCCAAACAAAGCAGGGCACTAAGGCAAGAGAACTAAGAGCCCCAGGAGGGAATCTGCCTGCGAGGGAAGCTGTGCAGCACATCCCTTGTTCCGCTCGCCACTTCCCTGACTCTTAGGCAAAGCCCATCTCAGCTGGCTTGTAGGCGTGCCTCCGTGGTCAGAAGCAGCCCGTGGCAGGCAGGACAGTGCGGGATGTCTTCTGGGCACGCAGCATACTGCTTCCCATGCCCGGGACAAACCGCGAGCAGGTGCCTGGCTTGCGCTTCTATGTGCCGAGAGTTGGAGCTGGCCAGCACGCACCTTCCCGCTGTGTGTGCTGCTGTCCGCAAAGAGCCTCCAAACAAAGCAGGGCACTAAGGCAAGAGAACTAAGAGCCCCAGGAGGGAATCTGCCTGAAAGGGAAGCTGTGCAGCACATCCCTTGTTCCTCTCGCCACTTCCCTGACTCTTAGGCAAAGCCCATCTCAGCTGGCTTGTAGGCATGCCTCCGTGTTCAGAAGCAGCCCCGTGGCAGGCAGGACAGTGCGGGATGTCTTCTGGGCACGCAGCAAGCTGCTTCCCACGCCCGGGACAAACTGCGAGCAGGTGCCTGGCTTGCGCTTCTATGTGCCGAGACCTGGAGCTGGCCAGCGCGCACCTTCCCGCTGTGTGTGCTGCTGTCTGCAAACAGCCTCCAAAGAAAGCAGGGCACTAAGGCAAGAGAACTAAGAGCCCCAGGAGGGAATCTGCCTGCGAGGGAACCTGTGCAGCACATCCCTTGTTCCGCTCGCCACTTCCCTGACTCTTAGGCAAAGCCCATCTCAGTTGGCTTGTAGGCGTGCCTCCATGCTCAGAAGCAGCCCCGTGGCAGGCAGGACAGTGCGAGAAGTACTCTGGGCACGCAGCATACTGCTTCCCATGCCCGGGACAAACTGCGAGCAGGTGCCTGGCTTGTGCTTCCATCTGCCGAGACTTGGAGCTGGTCAGCGCGCACCTTCCCGCTGTGTGTGCTGCTGTCCGCAAACAGCCTCCAAACAAAGCAGGGCACTAAGGCAAGAGAAGTCAGCGCCCCAGGAGGGAATCTGCCTGCGAGGGAAGCTGTGCAGCCCATTTCTTGTTCCGCTCGCCACTTCCCTGACTCTTAGGCAAAGCCCATCTCAGCTGGCTTGTAGGCATGCCTCCGTGCTCAGAAGCAGCCCCGTGGCAGGCAGGACAGTGCGGGATGTCTTCTGGGAACGCAGCATGCTGCTTCCCATGCCTGGGACAAACCGCGAGCAGGTGCCTGGCTTGCGCTTCCATGTGCCGAGACTTGGAGCTGGCCAGCGCGCACCTTCCCGCTCTGTGTGCTGCTGTCCGCAAACAGCCTCCAAACAAAGCAGGGCGCTTAGGCAGGAGAAGTAGGCATAGCAGGAGGGAATCTGCCTGCGAGGGAAGCTGTGCAGCCCATTTCTTGTTCCGCTCGCCACTTCCCTGACTCTTAGGCAAAGCCCATCTCAGCTGGCTTGTAGGCGTGCCTCCGTGCTCAGAAGCAACCCCGTGGCAGGCAGGACAGAGCGAGATGTCTTCTGGGCACGCAGCATGCTGCTTCCCATGCCCGGGACAAACTGCGAGCAGGTGCCTCGCTTGCGATTGTATGTGCCGAGACTTGGAGCTGGCCAGCGCGCACCTTCCCGCTGTGTGTGCTGCTGTTCGCAAACAGCCTCCAAACAAAGCAGGGCACTAAGGCAAGAGAAGTAAGTGCCCCAGGAGGGAATCTGCCTGCGAGGGAAGCTGTGCAGCACATCCCTTGTTCCGCTCGCCGCTTGCCTCACTCTTAGGCAAAGCCCATCTCAACTGGCTTGTAGGCGTGCCTCCGTGGTCAGAAGCAGCCCCGTGGCAGGCAGGTCAGTGCGAGAAGCACTCTGGGCACGCAGCATGCTGCTTCCCATGCCCGGGACAAACCGCGAGCAGGTGCCTCGCTTGCGCTTCTATCTGCCGAGACTTGAAGCTGACCAGCGCGCACCTTCCCGCTGTGTGTGCTGCTGTCCGCAAACAGCCTCCAAACAAAGCAGGGCACTAAGACAAGAGAACTAAGCGTCCCCGGAGGGAATCTGCCTGTGAGGGAAGCTGTGCAGCACATCCCTTGTTCCGCTCGCCACTTCCCTGACTCTTAGGCAAAGCCCATCTCAGCTGGCTTGTAGGCGTGCCTGCATGCTCAGAAGCAGCCCTGTGACAGGCAGGACAGTGCGAGAAGTAATCGGGGCATGCAGCATGCTGCTTCCCATGCCCGCAACAAACTGCGAGCAGGTGCCTGGCTTGCGCTTCAATCTGCCGAGACTTGGAGCTGGCCAGCGCGCACCTTCCTGCTGTGTGTGCTGCTGTCCGCAAAGAGCCTCCAAACAAAGCAGGGCACTAAGGCAAGAGAACTAAGAGCCCCAGGAGGGAATCTGCCTGCGAGGGAAGCTGTGCAGCACATCCCTTGTTCCGCTCGCCACTTCCCTGACTCTTAGGCAAAGCCCATCTCAGCTGGCTTGTAGGCGTGCCTCCGTGCTCAGAAGCAGCCCCGTGGCAGGCAGGACAGTGCGAGATGTCTTCTGGGCACGCAGCATGCTGCTTCCCATGCCCGGGACAAACCGCGAGCAGGTGCCTCGCTTTCGCTTCAATCTGCCGAGACTTGGAGCTGGCCAGCGCGCACCTTCCCGCTGTGTGTGCTGCTGTCCGCAAACAGCCTCCAAACAAAGCAGGGCACTAAGGCAAGAGAAGTCAGCGCCCCAGGAGGGAATCTGCCTGCGAGGGAAGCTGTGCAGCACATCCCTTGTTCCGCTCGCCACTTCCCTGACTCTTAGGCAAAGCCCATCTCAGCTGGCTTGTAGGCGTGCCTCCGTGCTCAGAAGCAGCCCCGTGGCAGGCAGGACAGTGCGAGATGTCTTCTGGGCACGCAGCATGCTGCTTCCCATGCCCGGGACAAACTGTGAGCAGGTGCCTGGCTTGCGCTTCTATGTGCCGAGACTTGGAGCTGGCCAGCGCGCACCTTCCCGCTGTGTGTGCTGCTGTCCGCAAAGAGCCTCCAAACAAAGCAGGGCACTAAGGCAAGAGAAGTAAGCGTCCCAGGAGGGAATCTGCCTGCGAGGGAAGCTGTGCAGCACATCCCTTGTTCCGCTCGCCACTTCCCTGACTCTTAGGCAAAGCCCATCTCAGCTGGCTTGTAGGCGTGCCTCCGTGCTCAGAAGCAGCCCCGTGGCAGGCAGGACAGTGCGAGATGGATGTCTTCTGGGCACGCAGCATGCTGCTTCCCATGCCCGGGACAAACCACGAGCAGGTGCCTCGCTTTCGCTTCAATCTGCCGAGACTTGGAGCTGGCCAGCGCGCACCTTCCCGCTGTGTGTGCTGCTGTCCGCAAACAGCCTCCAAACAAAGCAGGGCACTAAGGCAGGAGAAGTCAGCGCCCCAGGAGGGAATCTGCCTGCGAGGGAAGCTGTGCAGCACATCCCTTGTTCCGCTCGCCACTTCCCTGACTCTTAGGCAAAGCCCATCTCAGCTGGCTTGTAGGCGTGCCTCCGTGCTCAGAAGCAGCCCCGTGGCAGGCAGGACAGTGCGAGATGGATGTCTTCTGGGTACGCAGCATGCTGCTTCCCACGCCCGGGACAAACTGCGAGCAGGTGCCTGGCTTACGCTTCTATGTGCCGAGACTTGGAGCTGGTCAGCGCACACCTTCCCGCTGTGTGTGCTGCTGTCTGCAAACAGCCTCCAAACAAAGCAGGGCACTAAGGCAAGAGAACTAAGAGCCCCAGGAGGGAATCTGCCTGCGAGGGAAGCTGTGCAGCACATCCCTTGTTCCGCTCGCCACTTCCCTGACTCTTAGGCAAAGCCCATCTCAGCTGGCTTGTAGGCGTGCCTCCGTGTTCAGAAGCAGCCCCGTGGCAGGCAGGACAGTGCGGGATGTCTTCTGGGCACGCAGCAAGCTGCTTCCCATGCCCGGGACAAACTGCGAGCAGGTGCCTGGCTTGCGCTTCTATGTGCCGAGACCTGGAGCTGGCCAGCGCGCACCTTCCCGCTGTGTGTGCTGCTGTCTGCAAACAGCCTCCAAAGAAAGCAGGGCACTAAGGCAGGAGAACTAAGAGCCCCAGGAGGGAATCTGCCTGCGAGGGAAGCTGTGCAGCACATCCCTTGTTCCGCTCGCCACTTCCCTGACTCTTAGGCAAAGCCCATCTCAGTTGGCTTGTAGGCGTGCCTCCATGCTCAGAAGCAGCCCCGTGGCAGGCAGGACAGTGCGAGAAGTACTCTGGGCACGCAGCATACTGCTTCCCACGCCCGGGACAAACTGCGAGCAGGTGCCTGGCTTGTGCTTCCATCTGCAGAGACTTGGAGCTGGTCAGCGCGCACCTTCCCGCTGTGTGTGCTGCTGTCCGCAAACAGCCTCCAAACAAAGCAGGGCACTAAGGCAAGAGAAGTCAGCGCCCCAGGAGGGAATCTGCCTGCGAGGGAAGCTGTGCAGCACATCCCTTGTTCCGCTCGCCACTTCCCTGACTCTTAGGCAAAGCCCATCTCAGCTGGCTTGTAGGCGTGCCTCCGTGCTCAGAAGCAGCCCCGTGGCAGGCAGGACAGTGCGGGATGTCTTCTGGGCATGCAGCATGCTGCTTCCCATGCCCGGGACAAACCGCGAGCAGGTGCCTCGCTTGCGCTTCTATCTGCCGAGACTTGGAGCTGGCCAGCGCGCACCTTCCCGCTGTGTGTGCTGCTGTCCGCAAACAGCCTCCAAACAAAGCAGGGCACTAAGGCAGGAGAACTAAGAGCCCCAGGAGGGAATCTGCCTGCGAGGGAAGCTGTGCAGCACATCCCTTGTTCCGCTCGCCACTTCCCTGACTCTTAGGCAAAGCCCATCTCAGCTGGCTTGTAGGCGTGCCTCCGTGCTCAGAAGCAGCCCCGTGGCAGGCAGGACAGTGCGGGATGTCTTCTGGGCACGCAGCATACTGCTTCCCATGCCCGGGACAAACCGCGAGCAGGTGCCTGGCTTGCGCTTTTATGTGCCGAGAGTTGGAGCTGGCCAGCGCGCACCTTCCCGCTGTGTGTGCTGCTGTCCGCAAACAGCCTCCAAACAAAGCAGGGCACTAAGGCAAGAGAACTAAGAGCCCCAGGAGGGAATCTGCCTGCGAGGGAAGCTGTGCAGCACATCCCTTGTTCCGCTCGCCACTTCCCTGACTCTTAGGCAAAGCCCATCTCAGCTGGCTTGTAGGTGTGCCTCCGTGCTCAGAAGCAGCCCCGTGGCAGGCAGGACAGTGCGAGATGTCTTCTGGGCACGCAGCATGCTGCTTCCCATGCCCGGGACAAACCGCGAGCAGGTGCCTCGCTTTCGCTTCAATCTGCCGAGACTTGGAGCTGGCCAGCGCGCACCTTCCCGCTGTGTGTGCTGCTGTCCGCAAACAGCCTCCAAACAAAGCAGGGCACTAAGGCAAGAGAAGTCAGCGCCCCAGGAGGGAATCTGCCTGCGAGGGAAGCTGTGCAGCACATCCCTTGTTCCGCTCGCCACTTCCCTGACTCTTAGGCAAAGCCCATCTCAGCTGGCTTGTAGGCGTGCCTCCGTGCTCAGAAGCAGCCCCGTGGCAGGCAGGACAGTGCGAGATGTCTTCTGGGCACGCAGCATGCTGCTTCCCATGCCCGGGACAAACTGTGAGCAGGTGCCTGGCTTGCGCTTCTATGTGCCGAGACTTGGAGCTGGCCAGCGCGCACCTTCCCGCTGTGTGTGCTGCTGTCCGCAAAGAGCCTCCAAACAAAGCAGGGCACTAAGGCAAGAGAAGTAAGCGTCCCAGGAGGGAATCTGCCTGCGAGGGAAGCTGTGCAGCACATCCCTTGTTCCGCTCGCCACTTCCCTGACTCTTAGGCAAAGCCCATCTCAGCTGGCTTGTAGGCGTGCCTCCGTGCTCAGAAGCAGCCCCGTGGCAGGCAGGACAGTGCGAGATGGATGTCTTCTGGGCACGCAGCATGCTGCTTCCCATGCCCGGGACAAACCACGAGCAGGTGCCTCGCTTTCGCTTCAATCTGCCGAGACTTGGAGCTGGCCAGCGCGCACCTTCCCGCTGTGTGTGCTGCTGTCCGCAAACAGCCTCCAAACAAAGCAGGGCACTAAGGCAGGAGAAGTCAGCGCCCCAGGAGGGAATCTGCCTGCGAGGGAAGCTGTGCAGCACATCCCTTGTTCCGCTCGCCACTTCCCTGACTCTTAGGCAAAGCCCATCTCAGCTGGCTTGTAGGCGTGCCTCCGTGCTCAGAAGCAGCCCCGTGGCAGGCAGGACAGTGCGAGATGGATGTCTTCTGGGCACGCAGCATGCTGCTTCCCACGCCCGGGACAAACTGCGAGCAGGTGCCTGGCTTACGCTTCTATGTGCCGAGACTTGGAGCTGGTCAGCGCACACCTTCCCGCTGTGTGTGCTGCTGTCTGCAAACAGCCTCCAAACAAAGCAGGGCACTAAGGCAAGAGAACTAAGAGCCCCAGGAGGGAATCTGCCTGCGAGGGAAGCTGTGCAGCACATCCCTTGTTCCGCTCGCCACTTCCCTGACTCTTAGGCAAAGCCCATCTCAGCTGGCTTGTAGGCGTGCCTCCGTGTTCAGAAGCAGCCCCGTGGCAGGCAGGACAGTGCGGGATGTCTTCTGGGCACGCAGCAAGCTGCTTCCCATGCCCGGGACAAACTGCGAGCAGGTGCCTGGCTTGCGCTTCTATGTGCCGAGACCTGGAGCTGGCCAGCGCGCACCTTCCCGCTGTGTGTGCTGCTGTCTGCAAACAGCCTCCAAAGAAAGCAGGGCACTAAGGCAGGAGAACTAAGAGCCCCAGGAGGGAATCTGCCTGCGAGGGAAGCTGTGCAGCACATCCCTTGTTCCGCTCGCCACTTCCCTGACTCTTAGGCAAAGCCCATCTCAGTTGGCTTGTAGGCGTGCCTCCATGCTCAGAAGCAGCCCCGTGGCAGGCAGGACAGTGCGAGAAGTACTCTGGGCACGCAGCATACTGCTTCCCACGCCCGGGACAAACTGCGAGCAGGTGCCTGGCTTGTGCTTCCATCTGCAGAGACTTGGAGCTGGTCAGCGCGCACCTTCCCGCTGTGTGTGCTGCTGTCCGCAAACAGCCTCCAAACAAAGCAGGGCACTAAGGCAAGAGAAGTCAGCGCCCCAGGAGGGAATCTGCCTGCGAGGGAAGCTGTGCAGCACATCCCTTGTTCCGCTCGCCACTTCCCTGACTCTTAGGCAAAGCCCATCTCAGCTGGCTTGTAGGCGTGCCTCCGTGGTCAGAAGCAGCCCCGTGGCAGGCAGGACAGTGCGGGATGTCTTCTGGGCATGCAGCATGCTGCTTCCCATGCCCGGGACAAACCGCGAGCAGGTGCCTCGCTTGCGCTTCTATCTGCCGAGACTTGGAGCTGGCCAGCACGCACCTTCCCGCTGTGTGTGCTGCTGTCCGCAAACAGCCTCCAAACAAAGCAGGGCACTAAGGCAGGAGAACTAAGAGCCCCAGGAGGGAATCTGCCTGCGAGGGAAGCTGTGCAGCACATCCCTTGTTCCGCTCGCCACTTCCCTGACTCTTAGGCAAAGCCCATCTCAGCTGGCTTGTAGGCGTGCCTCCGTGCTCAGAAGCAGCCCCGTGGCAGGCAGGACAGTGCGGGATGTCTTCTGGGCACGCAGCATACTGCTTCCCATGCCCGGGACAAACCGCGAGCAGGTGCCTGGCTTGCGCTTTTATGTGCCGAGAGTTGGAGCTGGCCAGCGCGCACCTTCCCGCTGTGTGTGCTGCTGTCCGCAAACAGCCTCCAAACAAAGCAGGGCACTAAGGCAAGAGAACTAAGAGCCCCAGGAGGGAATCTGCCTGCGAGGGAAGCTGTGCAGCACATCCCTTGTTCCGCTCGCCACTTCCCTGACTCTTAGGCAAAGCCCATCTCAGCTGGCTTGTAGGCGTGCCTCCGTGCTCAGAAGCAGCCCCGTGGCAGGCAGGACAGTGCGGGATGTCTTCTGGGCACGCAGCATGCTGCTTCCCATGCCCGGGACAAACTGCGAGCAGGTGCCTCGCTTGCGCTTCCATGTGCCGAGACTTGGAGCTGGCCAGCGCGCACCTTCCCGCTGTGTGTGCTGCTGTCCGCAAACAGCCTCCAAACAAAGCAGGGCACTAAGGCAAGAGAACTAAGAGCCCCAGGAGGGAATCTGCCTGAAAGGGAAGCTGTGCAGCACATCCCTTGTTCCTCTCACCACTTCCCTGACTCTTAGGCAAAGCCCATCTCAGCTGGCTTGTAGGCGTGCCTCCGTGTTCAGAAGCAGCCCCGTGGCAGGCAGGACAGTGCGGGATGTCTTCTGGGCACGCAGCAAGCTGCTTCCCATGCCCGGGACAAACTGCGAGCAGGTGCCTCGCTTGCGCTTCTATGTGCCGAGACCTGGAGCTGGCCAGCGCGCACCTTCCCGCTGTGTGTGCTGCTGTCCGCAAACAGCCTCCAAAGAAAGCAGGGCACTAAGGCAAGAGAACTAAGAGCCCCAGGAGGGAATCTGCCTGCGAGGGAAGCTGTGCAGCACATCCCTTGTTCCGCTCGCCACTTCCCTGACTCTTAGGCAAAGCCCATCTCAGTTGGCTTGTAGGCGTGCCTCCGTGCTCAGAAGCAGCCCCGTGGCAGGCAGGACAGTGCGAGAAGTACTCTGGGCACGCAGCATACTGCTTCCCATGCCCGGGACAAACTGCGAGCAGGTGCCTGGCTTGTGCTTCCATCTGCCGAGACTTGGAGCTGGTCAGCGCACACCTTCCCGCTGTGTGTGCTGCTGTCCGCAAACAGCCTCCAAACAAAGCAGGGCACTAAGGCAAGAGAACTAAGAGCCCCAGGAGGGAATCTGCCTGCGAGGGAAGCTGTGCAGCACATCCCTTGTTCCGCTCGCCACTTCCCTGACTCTTAGGCAAAGCCCATCTCAGCTGGCTTGTAGGCGTGCCTCCGTGCTCAGAAGCAGCCCCGTGGCAGGCAGGACAGTGCGGGATGTCTTCTGGGCACGCAGCATACTGCTTCCCATGCCCGGGACAAACCGCGAGCAGGTGCCTGGCTTGCGCTTCTATGTGCCGAGAGTTGGAGCTGGCCAGCACGCACCTTCCCGCTGTGTGTGCTGCTGTCCGCAAAGAGCCTCCAAACAAAGCAGGGCACTAAGGCAAGAGAACTAAGAGCCCCAGGAGGGAATCTGCCTGAAAGGGAAGCTGTGCAGCACATCCCTTGTTCCTCTCGCCACTTCCCTGACTCTTAGGCAAAGCCCATCTCAGCTGGCTTGTAGGCATGCCTCCGTGTTCAGAAGCAGCCCCGTGGCAGGCAGGACAGTGCGGGATGTCTTCTGGGCACGCAGCAAGCTGCTTCCCACGCCCGGGACAAACTGCGAGCAGGTGCCTGGCTTGCGCTTCTATGTGCCGAGACCTGGAGCTGGCCAGCGCGCACCTTCCCGCTGTGTGTGCTGCTGTCTGCAAACAGCCTCCAAAGAAAGCAGGGCACTAAGGCAAGAGAACTAAGAGCCCCAGGAGGGAATCTGCCTGCGAGGGAACCTGTGCAGCACATCCCTTGTTCCGCTCGCCACTTCCCTGACTCTTAGGCAAAGCCCATCTCAGCTGGCTTGTAGGCATGCCTCCGTGCTCAGAAGCAGCCCCGTGGCAGGCAGGACAGTGCGGGATGTCTTCTGGGAACGCAGCATGCTGCTTCCCATGCCTGGGACAAACCGCGAGCAGGTGCCTGGCTTGCGCTTCCATGTGCCGAGACTTGGAGCTGGCCAGCGCGCACCTTCCCGCTCTGTGTGCTGCTGTCCGCAAACAGCCTCCAAACAAAGCAGGGCGCTTAGGCAGGAGAAGTAGGCATAGCAGGAGGGAATCTGCCTGCGAGGGAAGCTGTGCAGCCCATTTCTTGTTCCGCTCGCCACTTCCCTGACTCTTAGGCAAAGCCCATCTCAGCTGGCTTGTAGGCGTGCCTCCGTGCTCAGAAGCAACCCCGTGGCAGGCAGGACAGAGCGAGATGTCTTCTGGGCACGCAGCATGCTGCTTCCCATGCCCGGGACAAACTGCGAGCAGGTGCCTCGCTTGCGATTGTATGTGCCGAGACTTGGAGCTGGCCAGCGCGCACCTTCCCGCTGTGTGTGCTGCTGTTCGCAAACAGCCTCCAAACAAAGCAGGGCACTAAGGCAAGAGAAGTAAGTGCCCCAGGAGGGAATCTGCCTGCGAGGGAAGCTGTGCAGCACATCCCTTGTTCCGCTCGCCGCTTCCCTGACTCTTAGGCAAAGCCCATCTCAACTGGCTTGTAGGCGTGCCTCCGTGCTCAGAAGCAGCCCCGTGGCAGGCAGGTCAGTGCGAGAAGCACTCTGGGCACGCAGCATGCTGCTTCCCATGCCCGGGACAAACCGCGAGCAGGTGCCTCGCTTGCGCTTCTATCTGCCGAGACTTGAAGCTGGCCAGCGCGCACCTTCCCGCTGTGTGTGCTGCTGTCCGCAAACAGCCTCCAAACAAAGCAGGGCACTAAGACAAGAGAACTAAGCGTCCCCGGAGGGAATCTGCCTGTGAGGGAAGCTGTGCAGCACATCCCTTGTTCCGCTCGCCACTTCCCTGACTCTTAGGCAAAGCCCATCTCAGCTGGCTTGTAGGCGTGCCTGCATGCTCAGAAGCAGCCCTGTGACAGGCAGGACAGTGCGAGAAGTAATCGGGGCATGCAGCATGCTGCTTCCCATGCCCAGGACAAACTGCGAGCAGGTGCCTGGCTTGCGCTTCAATCTGCCGAGACTTGGAGCTGGCCAGCGCGCACCTTCCCGCTGTGTGTGCTGCTGTCCGCAAAGAGCCTCCAAACAAAGCAGGGCACTAAGGCAAGAGAACTAAGAGCCCCAGGAGGGAATCTGCCTGCGAGGGAAGCTGTGCAGCACATCCCTTGTTCCGCTCGCCACTTCCCTGACTCTTAGGCAAAGCCCATCTCAGCTGGCTTGTAGGCGTGCCTCCGTGCTCAGAAGCAGCCCCGTGGCAGGCAGGACAGTGCGAGATGTCTTCTGGGCACGCAGCATGCTGCTTCCCATGCCCGGGACAAACCGCGAGCAGGTGCCTCGCTTTCGCTTCAATCTGCCGAGACTTGGAGCTGGCCAGCGCGCACCTTCCCGCTGTGTGTGCTGCTGTCCGCAAACAGCCTCCAAACAAAGCAGGGCACTAAGGCAAGAGAAGTCAGCGTCCCAGGAGGGAATCTGCCTGCGAGGGAAGCTGTGCAGCACATCCCTTGTTCCGCTCGCCACTTCCCTGACTCTTAGGCAAAGCCCATCTCAGCTGGCTTGTAGGCGTGCCTGCATGCTCAGAAGCAGCCCCGTGGCAGGCAGGACAGTGCGAGATGTGTTCTGGGCACGCAGCATGCTGCTTCCCATGCCCGGGACAAACTGCGAGCAGGTGCCTGGCTTGCGCTTCAATCTGCCGAGACTTGGAGCTGGCCAGCGCGCACCTTCCCACTGTGTGTGCTGCTGTCCGCAAAGAGCCTCCAAACAAAGCAGGGCACTAAGGCAAGAGAAGTAAGCGCCCCAGGAGGGAATCTGCCTGCGAGGGAAGCTGTGCAGCACATCCCTTGTTCCGCTCGCCGCTTCCCTGACTCTTAGGCAAAGCCCATTTCAGCTGGCTTGTAGGCGTGCCTGCATGCTCAGAAGCAGCCCCGTGGCAGGCAGGACAGTGCGAGATGTCTTCTGGGCACGCAGCATGCTGCTTCCCATGCCCGGGACAAACCGCGAGCAGGTGCCTGGCTTGCCCTTCTATGTGCCGAGACTTGGAGCTGGCCAGCGCGCACCTTCCCGCTGTGTGTGCTGCTGTCCGCAAACAGCCTCCAAACAAAGCAGGGCACTAAGGCAAGAGAAGTCAGCGCCCCAGGAGGGAATCTGCCTTCGAGGGAAGCTGTGCAGCACATCCCTTGTTCCGCTCGCCACTTCCCTGACTCTTAGGCAAAGCCCATCTCAGTTGGCTTGTAGGCGTGCCTCCGTGCTCAGAAGCAGCCCCGTGGCAGGCAGGACAGTGCGAGAAGTACTCTGGGCACGCAGCATACTGCTTCCCATGCCCGGGACAAACTGCGAGCAGGTGCCTGGCTTGTGCTTCCATCTGCCGAGACTTGGAGCTGGTCAGCGCACACCTTCCCGCTGTGTGTGCTGCTGTCCGCAAACAGCCTCCAAACAAAGCAGGGCACTAAGGCAAGAGAACTAAGAGCCCCAGGAGGGAATCTGCCTGCGAGGGAAGCTGTGCAGCACATCCCTTGTTCCGCTCGCCACTTCCCTGACTCTTAGGCAAAGCCCATCTCAGCTGGCTTGTAGGCGTGCCTCCGTGGTCAGAAGCAGCCCCGTGGCAGGCAGGACAGTGCGGGATGTCTTCTGGGCACGCAGCATACTGCTTCCCATGCCCGGGACAAACCGCGAGCAGGTGCCTGGCTTGCGCTTCTATGTGCCGAGAGTTGGAGCTGGCCAGCACGCACCTTCCCGCTGTGTGTGCTGCTGTCCGCAAAGAGCCTCCAAACAAAGCAGGGCACTAAGGCAAGAGAACTAAGAGCCCCAGGAGGGAATCTGCCTGAAAGGGAAGCTGTGCAGCACATCCCTTGTTCCTCTCGCCACTTCCCTGACTCTTAGGCAAAGCCCATCTCAGCTGGCTTGTAGGCATGCCTCCGTGTTCAGAAGCAGCCCCGTGGCAGGCAGGACAGTGCGGGATGTCTTCTGGGCACGCAGCAAGCTGCTTCCCACGCCCGGGACAAACTGCGAGCAGGTGCCTGGCTTGCGCTTCTATGTGCCGAGACCTGGAGCTGGCCAGCGCGCACCTTCCCGCTGTGTGTGCTGCTGTCTGCAAACAGCCTCCAAAGAAAGCAGGGCACTAAGGCAAGAGAACTAAGAGCCCCAGGAGGGAATCTGCCTGCGAGGGAACCTGTGCAGCACATCCCTTGTTCCGCTCGCCACTTCCCTGACTCTTAGGCAAAGCCCATCTCAGTTGGCTTGTAGGCGTGCCTCCATGCTCAGAAGCAGCCCCGTGGCAGGCAGGACAGTGCGAGAAGTACTCTGGGCACGCAGCATACTGCTTCCCATGCCCGGGACAAACTGCGAGCAGGTGCCTGGCTTGTGCTTCCATCTGCCGAGACTTGGAGCTGGTCAGCGCGCACCTTCCCGCTGTGTGTGCTGCTGTCCGCAAACAGCCTCCAAACAAAGCAGGGCACTAAGGCAAGAGAAGTCAGCGCCCCAGGAGGGAATCTGCCTGCGAGGGAAGCTGTGCAGCCCATTTCTTGTTCCGCTCGCCACTTCCCTGACTCTTAGGCAAAGCCCATCTCAGCTGGCTTGTAGGCATGCCTCCGTGCTCAGAAGCAGCCCCGTGGCAGGCAGGACAGTGCGGGATGTCTTCTGGGAACGCAGCATGCTGCTTCCCATGCCTGGGACAAACCGCGAGCAGGTGCCTGGCTTGCGCTTCCATGTGCCGAGACTTGGAGCTGGCCAGCGCGCACCTTCCCGCTCTGTGTGCTGCTGTCCGCAAACAGCCTCCAAACAAAGCAGGGCGCTTAGGCAGGAGAAGTAGGCATAGCAGGAGGGAATCTGCCTGCGAGGGAAGCTGTGCAGCCCATTTCTTGTTCCGCTCGCCACTTCCCTGACTCTTAGGCAAAGCCCATCTCAGCTGGCTTGTAGGCGTGCCTCCGTGCTCAGAAGCAACCCCGTGGCAGGCAGGACAGAGCGAGATGTCTTCTGGGCACGCAGCATGCTGCTTCCCATGCCCGGGACAAACTGCGAGCAGGTGCCTCGCTTGCGATTGTATGTGCCGAGACTTGGAGCTGGCCAGCGCGCACCTTCCCGCTGTGTGTGCTGCTGTTCGCAAACAGCCTCCAAACAAAGCAGGGCACTAAGGCAAGAGAAGTAAGTGCCCCCGGAGGGAATCTGCCTGTGAGGGAAGCTGTGCAGCACATCCCTTGTTCCGCTCGCCACTTCCCTGACTCTTAGGCAAAGCCCATCTCAGCTGGCTTGTAGGCGTGCCTGCATGCTCAGAAGCAGCCCTGTGACAGGCAGGACAGTGCGAGAAGTAATCGGGGCATGCAGCATGCTGCTTCCCATGCCCAGGACAAACTGCGAGCAGGTGCATGGCTTGCGCTTCAATCTGCCGAGACTTGGAGCTGGCCAGCGCGCACCTTCCCGCTGTGTGTGCTGCTGTCCGCAAAGAGCCTCCAAACAAAGCAGGGCACTAAGGCAAGAGAACTAAGAGCCCCAGGAGGGAATCTGCCTGCGAGGGAAGCTGTGCAGCACATCCCTTGTTCCGCTCGCCACTTCCCTGACTCTTAGGCAAAGCCCATCTCAGCTGGCTTGTAGGCGTGCCTCCGTGCTCAGAAGCAGCCCCGTGGCAGGCAGGACAGTGCGAGATGTCTTCTGGGCACGCAGCATGCTGCTTCCCATGCCCGGGACAAACCGCGAGCAGGTGCCTCGCTTTCGCTTCAATCTGCCGAGACTTGGAGCTGGCCAGCGCGCACCTTCCCGCTGTGTGTGCTGCTGTCCGCAAACAGCCTCCAAACAAAGCAGGGCACTAAGGCAAGAGAAGTCAGCGTCCCAGGAGGGAATCTGCCTGCGAGGGAAGCTGTGCAGCACATCCCTTGTTCCGCTCGCCACTTCCCTGACTCTTAGGCAAAGCCCATCTCAGCTGGCTTGTAGGCGTGCCTCCGTGCTCAGAAGCAGCCCCGTGGCAGGCAGGACAGTGCGAGATGTGTTCTGGGCACGCAGCATGCTGCTTCCCATGCCCGGGACAAACTGCGAGCAGGTGCCTGGCTTGCGCTTCAATCTGCCGAGACTTGGAGCTGGCCAGCGCGCACCTTCCCGCTGTGTGTGCTGCTGTCCGCAAAGAGCCTCCAAACAAAGCAGGGCACTAAGGCAAGAGAAGTAAGCGCCCCAGGAGGGAATCTGCCTGCGAGGGAAGCTGTGCAGCACATCCCTTGTTCCGCTCGCCGCTTCCCTGACTCTTAGGCAAAGCCCATTTCAGCTGGCTTGTAGGCGTGCCTGCATGCTCAGAAGCAGCCCCGTGGCAGGCAGGACAGTGCGGGATGTCTTCTGGGCACGCAGCAAGCTGCTTCCCATGCCCGGGACAAACTGCGAGCAGGTGCCTGGCTTGCGCTTCTATGTGCCGAGACCTGGAGCTGGCCAGCGCGCACCTTCCCGCTGTGTGTGCTGCTGTCTGCAAACAGCCTCCAAACAAAGCAGGGCACTAAGGCAGGAGAACTAAGAGCCCCAGGAGGGAATCTGCCTGCGAGGGAAGCTGTGCAGCACATCCCTTGTTCCGCTCGCCACTTCCCTGACTCTTAGGCAAAGCCCATCTCAGTTGGCTTGTAGGCGTGCCTCCATGCTCAGAAGCAGCCCCGTGGCAGGCAGGACAGTGCGAGAAGTACTCTGGGCACGCAGCATACTGCTTCCCACGCCCGGGACAAACTGCGAGCAGGTGCCTGGCTTGTGCTTCCATCTGCAGAGACTTGGAGCTGGTCAGCGCGCACCTTCCCGCTGTGTGTGCTGCTGTCCGCAAACAGCCTCCAAACAAAGCAGGGCACTAAGGCAAGAGAAGTCAGCGCCCCAGGAGGGAATCTGCCTTCGAGGGAAGCTGTGCAGCACATCCCTTGTTCCGCTCGCCACTTCCCTGACTCTTAGGCAAAGCCCATCTCAGCTGGCTTGTAGGCGTGCCTCCGTGCTCAGAAGCAGCCCCGTGGCAGGCAGGACAGTGCGGGATGTCTTCTGGGCATGCAGCATGCTGCTTCCCATGCCCGGGACAAACCGCGAGCAGGTGCCTCGCTTGCGCTTCTATCTGCCGAGACTTGGAGCTGGCCAGCGCGCACCTTCCCGCTGTGTGTGCTGCTGTCCGCAAACAGCCTCCAAACAAAGCAGGGCACTAAGGCAGGAGAACTAAGAGCCCCAGGAGGGAATCTGCCTGCGAGGGAAGCTGTGCAGCACATCCCTTGTTCCGCTCGCCACTTCCCTGACTCTTAGGCAAAGCCCATCTCAGCTGGCTTGTAGGCGTGCCTCCGTGCTCAGAAGCAGCCCCGTGGCAGGCAGGACAGTGCAGGATGTCTTCTGGGCATGCAGCATGCTGCTTCCCACGCCCGGGACAAACCGCGAGCAGGTGCCTCGCTTGCGCTTCTATCTGCCGAGACTTGGAGCTGGCCAGCGCGCACCTTCCCGCTGTGTGTGCTGCTCTCCGCAAACAGCCTCCAAACAAAGCAGGGCACAAAGGCAGGAGAACTAAGAGCCCCAGGAGGGAATCTGCCTGCGAGGGGAGCTGTGCAGCACATCCCTTGTTCCGCTCGCCACTTCCCTGACTCTTAGGCAAAGCCCATCTCAGCTGGCTTGTAGGCGTGCCTCCGTGCTCAGAAGCAGCCCCGTGGCAGGCAGGACAGTGCGGGATGTCTTCTGGGCACGCAGCATACTGCTTCCCATGCCCGGGACAAACCGCGAGCAGGTGCCTGGCTTGCGCTTCTATGTGCCGAGAGTTGGAGCTGGCCAGCGCGCACCTTCCCGCTGTGTGTGCTGCTGTCCGCAAAGAGCCTCCAAACAAAGCAGGGCACTAAGGCAAGAGAACTAAGAGCCCCAGGAGGGAATCTGCCTGCGAGGGAAGCTGTGCAGCACATCCCTTGTTCCGCTCGCCACTTCCCTGACTCTTAGGCAAAGCCCATCTCAGCTGGCTTGTAGGCGTGCCTCCGTGCTCAGAAGCAGCCCCGTGGCAGGCAGGACAGTGCGGGATGTCTTCTGGGCACGCAGCATGCTGCTTCCCATGCCCGGGACAAACTGCGAGCAGGTGCCTCGCTTGCGCTTCCATGTGCCGAGACTTGGAGCTGGCCAGCGCGCACCTTCCCGCTGTGTGTGCTGCTGTCCGCAAACAGCCTCCAAACAAAGCAGGGCACTAAGGCAAGAGAACTAAGAGCCCCAGGAGGGAATCTGCCTGAAAGGGAAGCTGTGCAGCACATCCCTTGTTCCTCTCACCACTTCCCTGACTCTTAGGCAAAGCCCATCTCAGCTGGCTTGTAGGCGTGCCTCCGTGCTCAGAAGCAGCCCCGTGGCAGGCAGGACAGTGCGGGATGTCTTCTGGGCACGCAGCAAGCTGCTTCCCATGCCCGGGACAAACTGCGAGCAGGTGCCTCGCTTGCGCTTCTATGTGCCGAGACCTGGAGCTGGCCAGCGCGCACCTTCCCGCTGTGTGTGCTGCTGTCCGCAAACAGCCTCCAAAGAAAGCAGGGCACTAAGGCAAGAGAACTAAGAGCCCCAGGAGGGAATCTGCCTGGGAGGGAAGCTGTGCAGCACATCCCTTGTTCCGCTCGCCACTTCCCTGACTCTTAGGCAAAGCCCATCTCAGTTGGCTTGTAGGCGTGCCTCCGTGCTCAGAAGCAGCCCCGTGGCAGGCAGGACAGTGCGAGAAGTACTCTGGGCACGCAGCATACTGCTTCCCATGCCCGGGACAAACTGCAAGCAGGTGCCTCGCTTGTGCTTCCATCTGCCGAGACTTGGAGCTGGTCAGCGCACACCTTCCCGCTGTGTGTGCTGCTGTCCGCAAACAGCCTCCAAACAAAGCAGGGCACTAAGGCAAGAGAACTAAGAGCCCCAGGAGGGAATCTGCCTGCGAGGGAAGCTGTGCAGCACATCCCTTGTTCCGCTCGCCACTTCCCTGACTCTTAGGCAAAGCCCATCTCAGCTGGCTTGTAGGCGTGCCTCCGTGGTCAGAAGCAGCCCCGTGGCAGGCAGGACAGTGCGGGATGTCTTCTGGGCACGCAGCATACTGCTTCCCATGCCCGGGACAAACCGCGAGCAGGTGCCTGGCTTGCGCTTCTATGTGCCGAGAGTTGGAGCTGGCCAGCACGCACCTTCCCGCTGTGTGTGCTGCTGTCCGCAAAGAGCCTCCAAACAAAGCAGGGCACTAAGGCAAGAGAACTAAGAGCCCCAGGAGGGAATCTGCCTGAAAGGGAAGCTGTGCAGCACATCCCTTGTTCCTCTCGCCACTTCCCTGACTCTTAGGCAAAGCCCATCTCAGCTGGCTTGTAGGCATGCCTCCGTGTTCAGAAGCAGCCCCGTGGCAGGCAGGACAGTGCGGGATGTCTTCTGGGCACGCAGCAAGCTGCTTCCCAAGCCCGGGACAAACTGCGAGCAGGTGCCTGGCTTGCGCTTCTATGTGCCGAGACCTGGAGCTGGCCAGCGCGCACCTTCCCGCTGTGTGTGCTGCTGTCTGCAAACAGCCTCCAAAGAAAGCAGGGCACTAAGGCAAGAGAACTAAGAGCCCCAGGAGGGAATCTGCCTGCGAGGGAACCTGTGCAGCACATCCCTTGTTCCGCTCGCCACTTCCCTCACTCTTAGGCAAAGCCCATCTCAGTTGGCTTGTAGGCGTGCCTCCATGCTCAGAAGCAGCCCCGTGGCAGGCAGGACAGTGCGAGAAGTACTCTGGGCACGCAGCATACTGCTTCCCATGCCCGGGACAAACTGCGAGCAGGTGCCTGGCTTGTGCTTCCATCTGCCGAGACTTGGAGCTGGTCAGCGCGCACCTTCCCGCTGTGTGTGCTGCTGTCCGCAAACAGCCTCCAAACAAAGCAGGGCACTAAGGCAAGAGAAGTCAGCGCCCCAGGAGGGAATCTGCCTGCGAGGGAAGCTGTGCAGCACATCCCTTGTTCCGCTCGCCACTTCCCTGACTCTTAGGCAAAGCCCATCTCAGCTGGCTTGTAGGCGTGCCTCCGTGCTCAGAAGCAGCCCCGTGGCAGGCAGGACAGTGCGGGATGTCTTCTGGGCACGCAGCATGCTGCTTCCCATGCCCGGGACAAACCGCGAGCAGGTGCCTGGCTTGCGCTTCTATGTGCCGAGAGTTGGAGCTGGCCAGCACGCACCTTCCCGCTGTGTGTGCTGCTGTCCGCAAACAGCCTCCAAACAAAGCAGGGCACTAAGGCAGGAGAACTAAGAGCCCCAGGAGGGAATCTGCCTGCGAGGGAAGCTGTGCAGCACATCCCTTGTTCCGCTCGCCACTTCCCTGACTCTTAGGCAAAGCCCATCTCAGCTGGCTTGTAGGCGTGCCTCCGTGCTCAGAAGCAGCCCCGTGGCAGGCAGGACAGTGCGGGATGTCTTCTGGGCACGCAGCATGCTGCTTCCCACGCCCGGGACAAACCGCGAGCAGGTGCCTGGCTTGCGCTTCTATGTGCCGAGACTTGGAGCTGGCCAGCGCACACCTTCCCGCTGTGTGTGCTGCTGTCTGCAAACAGCCTCCAAAGAAAGCAGGGCACTAAGGCAGGAGAACTAAGAGCCCCAGGAGGGAATCTGCCTGCGAGGGAAGCTGTGCAGCACATCCCTTGTTCCGCTCGCCACTTCCCTGACTCTTAGGCAAAGCCCATCTCAGCTGGCTTGTAGGCGTGCCTCCGTGCTCAGAAGCAGCCCCGTGGCAGGCAGGACAGTGCGGGATGTCTTCTGGGCACGCAGCATGCTGCTTCCCATGCCCGGGACAAACCGCGAGCAGGTGCCTCGCTTGCGCTTCTATGTGCCGAGACTTGGAGCTGGCCAGCGCGCACCTTCCCGCTGTGTGTGCTGCTCTCCGCAAAGAGCCTCCAAAGAAAGCAGGGCACTAAGGCAGGAGAACTAAGAGCCCCAGGAGGGAATCTGCCTGCGAGGGAAGCTGTGCAGCACATCCCTTGTTCCGCTCGCCACTTCCCTGACTCTTAGGCAAAGCCCATCTCAGCTGGCTTGTAGGCGTGCCTCCGTGCTCAGAAGCAGCCCCGTGGCAGGCAGGACAGTGCGGGATGTCTTCTGGGCACGCAGCATGCTGCTTCCCACGCCCGGGACAAACTGCGAGCAGGTGCCTGGCTTGCGCTTCTATGTGCCGAGACTTGGAGCTGGTCAGCGCACACCTTCCCGCTGTGTGTGCTGCTGTCTGCAAACAGCCTCCAAACAAAGCAGGGCACTAAGGCAGGAGAACTAAGAGCCCCAGGAGGGAATCTGCCTGCGAGGGAACCTGTGCAGCACATCCCTTGTTCCGCTCGCCACTTCCCTGACTCTTAGGCAAAGCCCATCTCAGCTTGCTTGTAGGCGTGCCTCCGTGCTCAGAAGCAGCCCCGTGGCAGGCAGGACAGTGCGGGATGTCTTCTGGGCACGCAGCATGCTGCTTCCCATGCCCGGGACAAACCGCGAGCAGGTGCCTCGCTTGCGCTTCTATGTGCCGAGACTTGGAGCTGGCCAGCGCGCACCTTCCCGCTGTGTGTGCTGCTGTCCGCAAACGGCCTCCAAACAAAGCAGGGCACTAAGGCAGGAGAAGTAAGCGCCCCAGGAGGGAATCTGCCTGCGAGGGAAGCTGTGCAGCACATCCCTTGTTCCGCTCGCCACTTCCCTGACTCTTAGGCAAAGCCCATCTCAGCTGGCTTGTAGGTGTGCCTCCGTGCTCAGAAGCAGCCCCGTGGCAGGCAGGACAGTGCGAGAAGTACTCTGGGCATGCAGCATGCTGCTTCCCATGCCGGGGACAAACTGCAAGCAGGTGCCTGGCTTACGCTTCTATGTGCCGAGACTTGGAGCTGGCCAGCGCGCACCTTCCCGCTGTGTGTGCTGCTGTCCGCAAACGGCCTCCAAACAAAGCAGGGCACTAAGGCAAGAGAACTAAGCGCCCCAGGAGGGAATCTGCCTGCGAGGGAACCTGTGCAGCACATCCCTTGTTCCGCTCGCCACTTCCCTGACTCTTAGGCAAAGCCCATCTCAGCTGGCTTGTAGGCGTGCCTCCGTGCTCAGAAGCAGCCCCGTGGCAGGCAGGACAGTGCGGGATGTCTTCTGGGCACGCAGCATGCTGCTTCCCACGCCCGGGACAAACTGCGAGCAGGTGCCTGGCTTGCGCTTCTATGTGCCGAGACTTGGAGCTGGTCAGCGCACACCTTCCCGCTGTGTGTGCTGCTGTCTGCAAACAGCCTCCAAACAAAGCAGGGCACTAAGGCAGGAGAACTAAGAGCCCCAGGAGGGAATCTGCCTGCGAGGGAACCTGTGCAGCACATCCCTTGTTCCGCTCGCCACTTCCCTGACTCTTAGGCAAAGCCCATCTCAGCTTGCTTGTAGGCGTGCCTCCGTGCTCAGAAGCAGCCCCGTGGCAGGCAGGACAGTGCGGGATGTCTTCTGGGCACGCAGCATGCTGCTTCCCATGCCCGGGACAAACCGCGAGCAGGTGCCTCGCTTGCGCTTCTATGTGCCGAGACTTGGAGCTGGCCAGCGCGCACCTTCCCGCTGTGTGTGCTGCTGTCCGCAAACGGCCTCCAAACAAAGCAGGGCACTAAGGCAGGAGAAGTAAGCGCCCCAGGAGGGAATCTGCCTGCGAGGGAAGCTGTGCAGCACATCCCTTGTTCCGCTCGACACTTCCCTCACTCTTAGGCAAAGCCCATCTCAGCTGGCTTGTAGGTGTGCCTCCGTGCTCAGAAGCAGCCCCGTGGCAGGCAGGACAGTGCGAGAAGTACTCGGGGCATGCAGCATGCTGCTTCCCATGCCCGGGACAAACTGCAAGCAGGTGCCTCGCTTGCGCTTCTATGTGCCGAGACTTGGAGCTGGCCAGCGTGCACCTTCCCGCTGTGTGTGCTGCTGTCCGCAAAGAGCCTCCAAACAAAGCAGGGCACTAAGGCAAGAGAAGTAAGCACCCCAGGAGGGAATCTGCCTGCGAGGGAACCTGTGCAGCACATCCCTTGTTCCGCTCGCCACTTCCCTGACTCTTAGGCAAAGCCCATCTCAGCTGGCTTGTAGGCGTGCCTCTGTGCTCAGAAGCAGCCCCGTGGCAGGCAGGACAGTGCGAGATGTCTTCTGGGCACGCAGCATGCTGCTTCCCATGCCCGGGACAAACCGCGAGCAGGTGCCTGGCTTGCGCTTCAATCTGCCGAGACTTGGAGCTGGCCAGCGCGCACCTTCCCGCTGTGTGTGCTGCTGTCCGCAAACGGCCTCCAAACAAAGCAGGGCA
Organism: Rhea pennata; assembly: GCF_028389875.1. Taxonomy (NCBI): domain Eukaryota; kingdom Metazoa; phylum Chordata; class Aves; order Rheiformes; family Rheidae; genus Rhea; species Rhea pennata. The sequence goes on from NW_026907582.1 coordinate 90,740, forward strand.
CTAAGGCAGGAGAAGTAAGCGTCCCAGGAGGGAATCTGCCTGCGAGGGAAGCTGTGCAGCACATCCCTTGTTCCGCTCGCCACTTCCCTGACTCTTAGGCAAAGCCCATCTCAGCTGGCTTGTAGGCGTGCCTCCGTGCTCAGAAGCAGCCCCGTGGCAGGCAGGACAGTGCGAGATGTCTTCTGGGCACGCAGCATGTTGCTTCCCATGCCCGGGACAAACCGCGAGCAGGTGCCTCGCTTTCGCTTCAATCTGCCGAGACTTGGAGCTGGCCAGCGCGCACCTTCCCGCTGTGTGTGCTGCTGTCCGCAAACAGCCTCCAAACAAAGCAGGGCACTAAGGCAAGAGAACTAAGCGCCCCAGGAGGGAATCTGCCTGCGAGGGAAGCTGTGCAGCACATCCCTTGTTCCGCTCGCCACTTCCCTGCCTCTTAGGCAAAGCCCATCTCAGCTTGCTTGTAGGCGTGCCTCAAGGCTCAGAAGCAGCCCCGAGGAAGGCAGGACAGTGCGAGATGTCTTCTGGGCACGCAGCATGCTGCTTCCCATGCCTGGGACAAACTGTGAGCAGGTGCCTGGCTTGCGCTTCTATGTGCCGAGACTTGGAGCTGAAGAGTGCACACCTTCCCGCTGTGTGTGCTGCTGTCCGCAAACAGCCTCCAAACAAAGCAGGGCACTAAGGCAAGAGAACTAAGAGCCCCAGGATGGAATCTGCCTGCGAGGGAAGCTGTGCAGCACATCCCTTGTTCCGCTCGCCACTTCCCTGACTCTTAGGCAAAGCCCATCTCAGCTGGCTTGTAGGCGTGCCTCCGTGCTCAGAAGCAGCCCCGTGGCAGGCAGGACAGTGCGAGATGTCTTCTGGGCACGCAGCATGTTGCTTCCCATGCCCGGGACAAACCGCGAGCAGGTGCCTCGCTTTCGCTTCCATCTGCCGAGACTTGGAGCTGGCGAGCGCGCACCTTCCCGCTGTGTGTGCTGCTGTCCGCAAACGGCCTCCAAACAAAGCAGGGCACTAAGGCAGGAGAAGTAAGCGTCCCAGGAGGGAATCTGCCTGCGAGGGAAGCTGTGCAGCACATCCCTTGTTCCGCTCGCCACTTCCCTGACTCTTAGGCAAAGCCCATCTCAGCTGGCTTGTAGGCGTGCCTCCGTGCTCAGAAGCAGCCCCGTGGCAGGCAGGACAGTGCGAGATGTCTTCTGGGCACGCAGCATGTTGCTTCCCATGCCCGGGACAAACCGCGAGCAGGTGCCTCGCTTTCGCTTCAATCTGCCGAGACTTGGAGCTGGCCAGCGCGCACCTTCCCGCTGTGTGTGCTGCTGTCCGCAAACAGCCTCCAAACAAAGCAGGGCACTAAGGCAAGAGAAGTAAGCGCCCCAGGAGGGAATCTGCCTGCGAGGGAAGCTGTGCAGCACATCCCTTGTTCCGCTCGCCACTTCCCTGCCTCTTAGGCAAAGCCCATCTCAGCTGGCTTGTAGGCGTGCCTCAAGGCTCAGAAGCAGCCCCGAGGAAGGCAGGACAGTGCGAGATGTCTTCTGGGCATGCAGCATGCTGCTTCCCATGCCTGGGACAAACTGTGAGCAGGTGCCTGGCTTGCGCTTCTATGTGCCGAGACTTGGAGCTGAAGAGTGCACAACTTCCCGCTGTGTGTGCTGCTGTCCGCAAACAGCCTCCAAACAAAGCAGGGCACTAAGGCAGGAGAAGTAAGCGTCCCAGGAGGGAATCTGCCTGCGAGGGAAGCTGTGCAGCACATCCCTTGTTCCGCTCGCCACTTCCCTGACTCTTAGGCAAAGCCCATCTCAGCTGGCTTGTAGGCGTGCCTCCGTGCTCAGAAGCAGCCCCGTGGCAGGCAGGACAGTGCGAGATGTCTTCTGGGCACGCAGCATGTTGCTTCCCATGCCCGGGACAAACCGCGAGCAGGTGCCTCGCTTTCGCTTCAATCTGCCGAGACTTGGAGCTGGCGAGCGCGCACCTTCCCGCTGTGTGTGCTGCTGTCCGCAACCAGCCTCCTAACAAAGCAGGGCACTAAGGGAAGAGAAGTAAGGACCCCAGGAGGGAATCTGCCTGCGAGGGAACCTGTGCAGCACATCCCTTGTTCCGCTCGCCGCTTCCCTGACTCTTAGGCAAAGCCCATCTCAGCTGGCTTGTAGGCGTGCCTCCGTGCTCAGAAGCAGCCCCGTGGCAGGCAGGACAGTGCGAGATGTCTTCTGGGCACGCAGCATGCTGCTTCCCATGCCCGGGACAAACTGCGAGCAGGTGCCTGGCTTGCGCTTCAATCTGCCGAGACTTGGAGCTGGCCAGCGCGCACCTTCCTGCTGTGTGTGCTGCTATCCGCAAACAGCCTCCAAACAAAGCAGGGCACTAAGGCAGGAGAAGTAAGCGTCCCAGGAGGGAATCTGCCTGCGAGGGAAGCTGTGCAGCACATCCCTTGTTCCGCTCGCCACTTCCCGCACTCTTAGGCAAAGACCATCTCAGCTTGCTTGTATGCGTGCCTCCGTGCTCAGAAGCAGCCCCGTGGCAGGCAGGACAGTGCGAGAAGTACTCGGGGCATGCAGCATGCTGCTTCCCATGCCCAGGACAAACTGCAAGCAGGTGCCTCGCTTGCGCTTCTATGTGCCGAGACTTGGAGCTGGCCAGCGTGCACCTTCCCGCTGTGTGTGCTGCTGTCCGCAAAGAGCCTCCAAACAAAGCAGGGCACTAAGGCAAGAGAAGTAAGCACCCCAGGAGGGAATCTGCCTGCGAGGGAACCTGTGCAGCACATCCCTTGTTCCGCTCGCCACTTCCCTGACTCTTAGGCAAAGCCCATCTCAGCTGGCTTGTAGGCGTGCCTCCGTGCTCAGAAGCAGCCCCGTGGCAGGCAGGACAGTGCGAGATGTCTTCTGGGCATGCAGCATGCTGCTTCCCATGCCCGCAACAAACTGCGAGCAGGTGCCTGGCTTGCGCTTCTATGTGCCGAGACTTGGAGCTGGCCAGCGTGCACCTTCCCGCTGTGTGTGCTGCTGTCCGCAAAGAGCCTCCAAACAAAGCAGGGCACTAAGGCAAGAGAAGTAAGCACCCCAGGAGGGAATCTGCCTGCGAGGGAACCTGTGCAGCACATCCCTTGTTCCGCTCGCCACTTCCCTGACTCTTAGGCAAAGCCCATCTCAGCTGGCTTGTAGGCGTGCCTCTGTGCTCAGAAGCAGCCCCGTGGCAGGCAGGACAGTGCGAGATGTCTTCTGGGCACGCAGCATGCTGCTTCCCATGCCCGGGACAAACCGCGAGCAGGTGCCTGGCTTGCGCTTCAATCTGCCGAGACTTGGAGCTGGCCAGCGCGCACCTTCCCGCTGTGTGTGCTGCTGTCCGCAAACGGCCTCCAAACAAAGCAGGGCACTAAGGCAGGAGAAGTAAGCGTCCCAGGAGGGAATCTGCCTGCGAGGGAAGCTGTGCAGCACATCCCTTGTTCCGCTCGCCACTTCCCTGACTCTTAGGCAAAGCCCATCTCAGCTGGCTTGTAGGCGTGCCTCCGTGCTCAGAAGCAGCCCCGTGGCAGGCAGGACAGTGCGAGATGTCTTCTGGGCACGCAGCATGTTGCTTCCCATGCCCGGGACAAACCGCGAGCAGGTGCCTCGCTTTCGCTTCAATCTGCCGAGACTTGGAGCTGGCCAGCGCGCACCTTCCCGCTGTGTGTGCTGCTGTCCGCAAACAGCCTCCAAACAAAGCAGGGCACTAAGGCAAGAGAACTAAGCGCCCCAGGAGGGAATCTGCCTGCGAGGGAAGCTGTGCAGCACATCCCTTGTTCCGCTCGCCACTTCCCTGCCTCTTAGGCAAAGCCCATCTCAGCTTGCTTGTAGGCGTGCCTCAAGGCTCAGAAGCAGCCCCGAGGAAGGCAGGACAGTGCGAGATGTCTTCTGGGCACGCAGCATGCTGCTTCCCATGCCTGGGACAAACTGTGAGCAGGTGCCTGGCTTGCGCTTCTATGTGCCGAGACTTGGAGCTGAAGAGTGCACACCTTCCCGCTGTGTGTGCTGCTGTCCGCAAACAGCCTCCAAACAAAGCAGGGCACTAAGGCAAGAGAACTAAGAGCCCCAGGATGGAATCTGCCTGCGAGGGAAGCTGTGCAGCACATCCCTTGTTCCGCTCGCCACTTCCCTGACTCTTAGGCAAAGCCCATCTCAGCTGGCTTGTAGGCGTGCCTCCGTGCTCAGAAGCAGCCCCGTGGCAGGCAGGACAGTGCGAGATGTCTTCTGGGCACGCAGCATGTTGCTTCCCATGCCCGGGACAAACCGCGAGCAGGTGCCTCGCTTTCGCTTCAATCTGCCGAGACTTGGAGCTGGCCAGCGCGCACCTTCCCGCTGTGTGTGCTGCTGTCCGCAAACGGCCTCCAAACAAAGCAGGGCACTAAGGCAGGAGAAGTCAGCGTCCCAGGAGGGAATCTGCCTGCGAGGGAAGCTGTGCAGCACATCCCTTGTTCCGCTCGCCACTTCCCTGACTCTTAGGCAAAGCCCATCTCAGCTGGCTTGTAGGCGTGCCTCCGTGCTCAGAAGCAGCCCCGTGGCAGGCAGGACAGTGCGAGATGTCTTCTGGGCACGCAGCATGTTGCTTCCCATGCCCGGGACAAACCGCGAGCAGGTGCCTCGCTTTCGCTTCAATCTGCCGAGACTTGGAGCTGGCCAGCGCGCACCTTCCCGCTGTGTGTGCTGCTGTCCGCAAACAGCCTCCAAACAAAGCAGGGCACTAAGGCAAGAGAAGTAAGCGCCCCAGGAGGGAATCTGCCTGCGAGGGAAGCTGTGCAGCACATCCCTTGTTCCGCTCGCCACTTCCCTGCCTCTTAGGCAAAGCCCATCTCAGCTGGCTTGTAGGCGTGCCTCAAGGCTCAGAAGCAGCCCCGAGGAAGGCAGGACAGTGCGAGATGTCTTCTGGGCATGCAGCATGCTGCTTCCCATGCCTGGGACAAACTGTGAGCAGGTGCCTGGCTTGCGCTTCTATGTGCCGAGACTTGGAGCTGAAGAGTGCACAACTTCCCGCTGTGTGTGCTGCTGTCCGCAAACAGCCTCCAAACAAAGCAGGGCACTAAGGCAAGAGAAGTAAGCACCCCAGGATGGAATCTGCCTGCGAGGGAAGCTGTGCAGCACATCCCTTGTTCCGCTCGCCACTTCCCTGACTCTTAGGCAAAGCCCATCTCAGCTGGCTTGTAGGCGTGCCTCCGTGCTCAGAAGCAGCCCCGTGGCAGGCAGGACAGTGCGAGATGTCTTCTGGGCACGCAGCATGTTGCTTCCCATGCCCGGGACAAACCGCGAGCAGGTGCCTCGCTCTCGCTTCAATCTGCCGAGACTTGGAGCTGGCGAGCGCGCACCTTCCCGCTGTGTGTGCTGCTGTCCGCAACCAGCCTCCTAACAAAGCAGGGCACTAAGGGAAGAGAAGTAAGGACCCCAGGAGGGAATCTGCCTGCGAGGGAACCTGTGCAGCACATCCCTTGTTCCGCTCGCCGCTTCCCTGACTCTTAGGCAAAGCCCATCTCAGCTGGCTTGTAGGCGTGCCTCCGTGCTCAGAAGCAGCCCCGTGGCAGGCAGGACAGTGCGAGATGTCTTCTGGGCACGCAGCATGCTGCTTCCCATGCCCGGGACAAACTGCGAGCAGGTGCCTGGCTTGCGCTTCAATCTGCCGAGACTTGGAGCTGGCCAGCGCGCACCTTCCTGCTGTGTGTGCTGCTATCCGCAAACAGCCTCCAAACAAAGCAGGGCACTAAGGCAGGAGAAGTAAGCGTCCCAGGAGGGAATCTGCCTGCGAGGGAAGCTGTGCAGCACATCCCTTGTTCCGCTCGCCACTTCCCGCACTCTTAGGCAAAGACCATCTCAGCTTGCTTGTATGCGTGCCTCCGTGCTCAGAAGCAGCCCCGTGGCAGGCAGGACAGTGCGAGAAGTACTCGGGGCATGCAGCATGCTGCTTCCCATGCCCAGGACAAACTGCAAGCAGGTGCCTCGCTTGCGCTTCTATGTGCCGAGACTTGGAGCTGGCCAGCGTGCACCTTCCCGCTGTGTGTGCTGCTGTCCGCAAAGAGCCTCCAAACAAAGCAGGGCACTAAGGCAAGAGAAGTAAGCACCCCAGGAGGGAATCTGCCTGCGAGGGAACCCTGTGCAGCACATCCCTTGTTCCGCTCGCCACTTCCCTGACTCTTAGGCAAAGCCCATCTCAGCTGGCTTGTAGGCGTGCCTCCGTGCTCAGAAGCAGCCCCGTGGCAGGCAGGACAGTGCGAGATGTCTTCTGGGCATGCAGCATGCTGCTTCCCATGCCCGCAACAAACTGCGAGCAGGTGCCTGGCTTGCGCTTCTATGTGCCGAGACTTGGAGCTGGCCAGCGCGCACCTTCCCGCTGTGTGTGCTGCTGTCTGCAAACAGCCTCCAAACAAAGCAGGGCACTAAGGCAGGAGAAGTAAGCGCCCCAGGAGGGAATCTGCCTGCGAGGGAAGCTGTGCAGCACATGCCTTGTTCCACTCGACACTTCCCTGACTCTTAGGCAAAGCCCATCTCAGCTGGCTTGTAGGCGTGCCTCCGTGCTCAGAAGCAGCCCCGTGGCAGGCAGGACAGTGCAGGATGTCTTCTGGGCACGCAGCATGTTGCTTCCCATGCCCGGGACAAACCGCGAGCAGGTGCCTGGCTTGCGCTTCAATCTGCCGAGACTTGGAGCTGGCCAGCGCGCACCTTCCCGCTGTGTGTGCTGCTGTCCGCAAACAGCCTCCAAACAAAGCAGGGCACTAAGGCAGGAGAAGTAAGCGCCCCAGGAGGGAATCTGCCTGCGAGGGAAGCTGTGCAGCACATCCCTTGTTCCGCTCGACACTTCCCTGACTCTTAGGCAAAGCCCATCTCAGCTTGCTTGTAGGTGTGCCTCCGTGCTCAGAAGCAACCCCGTGGCAGGCAGGACAGAGCGAGAAGTACTCTGGGCATGCAGCATGCTGCTTCCCATGCCCGGGACAAACTGTGAGCAGGTGCCTCGCTTGCGCTTCTATGTGCCGAGACTTGGAGCTGGCCAGCGCGCACCTTCCCGCTGTGTGTGCTGCTGTCCGCAAACGGCCTCCAAACAAAGCAGGGCACTAAGGCAGGAGAAGTAAGCGCCCCAGGAGGGAATCTGCCTGCGAGGGAAGCTGTGCAGCACATCCCTTGTTCCGCTCGCCACTTCCCTGACTCTTAGGCAAAGCCCATCTCAGCTGGCTTGTAGGCGTGCCTCCGTGCTCAGAAGCAGCCCCGTGGCAGGCAGGACAGTGCGAGATGTCTTCTGGGCACGCAGCATGCTGCTTCCCATGCCCGGGACAAACCGCGAGCAGGTGCCTCGCTTTCGCTTCAATCTGCCGAGACTTGGAGCTGGCCAGCGCGCACCTTCCCGCTGTGTGTGCTGCTGTCCGCAAACAGCCTCCAAACAAAGCAGGGCACTAAGGCAAGAGAAGTAAGCGCCCCAGGAGGGAATCTGCCTGCGAGGGAAGCTGTGCAGCACATCCCTTGTTCCGCTCGCCACTTCCCTGCCTCTTAGGCAAAGCCCATCTCAGCTTGCTTGTAGGCGTGCCTCAAGGCTCAGAAGCAGCCCCGTGGCAGGCAGGACAGTGCGAGATGTCTTCTGGGCACGCAGCATGCTGCTTCCCATGCCCGGGACAAACTGCGAGCAGGTGCCTGGCTTGCGCTTCAATCTGCCGAGACTTGGAGCTGGCCAGCGCGCACCTTCCTGCTGTGTGTGCTGCTATCCGCAAACAGCCTCCAAACAAAGCAGGGCACTAAGGCAGGAGAAGTAAGCGTCCCAGGAGGGAATCTGCCTGCGAGGGAAGCTGTGCAGCACATCCCTTGTTCCGCTCGCCACTTCCCGCACTCTTAGGCAAAGACCATCTCAGCTTGCTTGTATGCGTGCCTCCGTGCTCAGAAGCAGCCCCGTGGCAGGCAGGACAGTGCGAGAAGTACTCGGGGCATGCAGCATGCTGCTTCCCATGCCCAGGACAAACTGCAAGCAGGTGCCTCGCTTGCGCTTCTATGTGCCGAGACTTGGAGCTGGCCAGCGTGCACCTTCCCGCTGTGTGTGCTGCTGTCCGCAAAGAGCCTCCAAACAAAGCAGGGCACTAAGGCAAGAGAAGTAAGCACCCCAGGAGGGAATCTGCCTGCGAGGGAACCTGTGCAGCACATCCCTTGTTCCGCTCGCCACTTCCCTGACTCTTAGGCAAAGCCCATCTCAGCTGGCTTGTAGGCGTGCCTCCGTGCTCAGAAGCAGCCCCGTGGCAGGCAGGACAGTGCGAGATGTCTTCTGGGCATGCAGCATGCTGCTTCCCATGCCCGCAACAAACTGCGAGCAGGTGCCTGGCTTGCGCTTCTATGTGCCGAGACTTGGAGCTGGCCAGCGCGCACCTTCCCGCTGTGTGTGCTGCTGTCTGCAAACAGCCTCCAAACAAAGCAGGGCACTAAGGCAGGAGAAGTAAGCGCCCCAGGAGGGAATCTGCCTGCGAGGGAAGCTGTGCAGCACATGCCTTGTTCCACTCGACACTTCCCTGACTCTTAGGCAAAGCCCATCTCAGCTGGCTTGTAGGCGTGCCTCCGTGCTCAGAAGCAGCCCCGTGGCAGGCAGGACAGTGCAGGATGTCTTCTGGGCACGCAGCATGTTGCTTCCCATGCCCGGGACAAACCGCGAGCAGGTGCCTGGCTTGCGCTTCAATCTGCCGAGACTTGGAGCTGGCCAGCGCGCACCTTCCCGCTGTGTGTGCTGCTGTCCGCAAACAGCCTCCAAACAAAGCAGGGCACTAAGGCAGGAGAAGTAAGCGCCCCAGGAGGGAATCTGCCTGCGAGGGAAGCTGTGCAGCACATCCCTTGTTCCGCTCGACACTTCCCTGACTCTTAGGCAAAGCCCATCTCAGCTTGCTTGTAGGTGTGCCTCCGTGCTCAGAAGCAACCCCGTGGCAGGCAGGACAGAGCGAGAAGTACTCTGGGCATGCAGCATGCTGCTTCCCATGCCCGGGACAAACTGTGAGCAGGTGCCTCGCTTGCGCTTCTATGTGCCGAGACTTGGAGCTGGCCAGCGCGCACCTTCCCGCTGTGTGTGCTGCTGTCCGCAAACGGCCTCCAAACAAAGCAGGGCACTAAGGCAGGAGAAGTAAGCGCCCCAGGAGGGAATCTGCCTGCGAGGGAAGCTGTGCAGCACATCCCTTGTTCCGCTCGCCACTTCCCTGACTCTTAGGCAAAGCCCATCTCAGCTGGCTTGTAGGCGTGCCTCCGTGCTCAGAAGCAGCCCCGTGGCAGGCAGGACAGTGCGAGATGTCTTCTGGGCACGCAGCATGCTGCTTCCCATGCCCGGGACAAACCGCGAGCAGGTGCCTCGCTTTCGCTTCAATCTGCCGAGACTTGGAGCTGGCCAGCGCGCACCTTCCCGCTGTGTGTGCTGCTGTCCGCAAACAGCCTCCAAACAAAGCAGGGCACTAAGGCAAGAGAAGTAAGCGCCCCAGGAGGGAATCTGCCTGCGAGGGAAGCTGTGCAGCACATCCCTTGTTCCGCTCGCCACTTCCCTGCCTCTTAGGCAAAGCCCATCTCAGCTTGCTTGTAGGCGTGCCTCAAGGCTCAGAAGCAGCCCCGAGGAAGGCAGGACAGTGCGAGATGTCTTCTGGGCACGCAGCATGCTGCTTCCCATGCCTGGGACAAACTGTGAGCAGGTGCCTGGCTTGCGCTTCTATGTGCCGAGACTTGGAGCTGAAGAGTGCACAACTTCCCGCTGTGTGTGCTGCTGTCCGCAAACAGCCTCCAAACAAAGCAGGGCACTAAGGCAGGAGAACTAAGCGTCCCAGGAGGGAATCTGCCTGCGAGGGAAGCTGTGCAGCACATCCCTTGTTCCGCTCGCCACTTCCCGCACTCTTAGGCAAAGACCATCTCAGCTTGCTTGTATGCGTGCCTCCGTGCTCAGAAGCAGCCCCGTGGCAGGCAGGACAGTGCGAGAAGTACTCGGGGCATGCAGCATGCTGCTTCCCATGCCCGGGACAAACTGCAAGCAGGTGCCTCGCTTGCGCTTCTATGTGCCGAGACTTGGAGCTGGCCAGCGCGCACCTTCCCGCTGTGTGTGCTGCTGTCCGCAAAGAGCCTCCAAACAAAGCAGGGCACTAAGGCAAGAGAAGTAAGCACCCCAGGAGGGAATCTGCCTGCGAGGGAAGCTGTGCAGCACATGCCTTGTTCCACTCGACACTTCCCTGACTCTTAGGCAAAGCCCATCTCAGCTGGCTTGTAGGCGTGCCTCCGTGCTCAGAAGCAGCCCCGTGGCAGGCAGGACAGTGCGAGATGTCTTCTGGGCACGCAGCATGCTGCTTCCCATGCCTGGGACAAACCGCGAGCAGGTGCCTGGCTTGCGCTTCAATCTGCCGAGACTTGGAGCTGGCCAGCGCGCACCTTCCTGCTGTGTGTGCTGCTGTCCGCAAACAGCCTCCAAACAAAGCAGGGCACTAAGGCAGGAGAACTAAGCGTCCCAGGAGGGAATCTGCCTGGGTGGGAAGCTGTGCAGCACATCCCTTGTTCCGCTCGCCACTTCCCGCACTCTTAGGCAAAGACCATCTCAGCTTGCTTGTATGCGTGCCTCCGTGCTCAGAAGCAGCCCCGTGGCAGGCAGGACAGTGCGAGAAGTAATCTGGGCACGCAGCATGCTGCTTCCCATGCCCGGGACAAACCGCGAGCAGGTGCCTGGCTTGCGCTTCAATCTGCCGAGACTTGGAGCTGGCCAGCGCGCACCTTCCCGCTGTGTGTGCTGCTGTCCGCAAACGGCCTCCAAACAAAGCAGGGCACTAAGGCAGGAGAAGTAAGCGCCCCAGGAGGGAATCTGCCTACGAGGGAAGCTGTGCAGCACATCCCTTGTTCCGCTCGACACTTCCCTGACTCTTAGGCAAAGCCTATCTCAGCTGGCTTGTAGGTGTGCCTGCGTGCTCAGAAGCAGCCCCGTGGCAGGCAGGACAGTGCAAGAAGTACTCTGGGCATGCAGCATGCTGCTTCCCATGCCCGGGACAAACTGCAAGCAGGTGCCTCGCTTGCGCTTCTATGTGCCGAGACTTGGAGCTGGCCAGCGCGCACCTTCCCGCTGTGTGTGCTGCTGTCCGCAAACAGCCTCCAAACAAAGCAGGGCACTAAGGCAAGAGAAGTAAGCGCCCCAGGAGGGAATCTGCCTGCGAGGGAAGCTGTGCAGCACATCCCTTGTTCCACTCGCCACTTCCCTGACTCTTAGGCAAAGCCCATCTCAGCTGGCTTGTAGGTGTGCCTCCGTGCTCAGAAGCAGCCCCGTGGCAGGCAGGACAGTGCGAGATGTCTTCTGGGCATGCAGCATGCTGCTTCCCATGCCCGCAACAAACTGCGAGCAGGTGCCTGGCTTGCGCTTCTATGTGCCGAGACTTGGAGCTGGCCAGCGCGCACCTTCCCGCTGTGTGTGCTGCTGTCTGCAAACAGCCTCCAAACAAAGCAGGGCACTAAGGCAGGAGAAGTAAGCGCCCCAGGAGGGAATCTGCCTGCGAGGGAAGCTGTGCAGCACATGCCTTGTTCCACTCGACACTTCCCTGACTCTTAGGCAAAGCCCATCTCAGCTGGCTTGTAGGCGTGCCTCCGTGCTCAGAAGCAGCCCCGTGGCAGGCAGGACAGTGCAGGATGTCTTCTGGGCACGCAGCATGCTGCTTCCCATGCCCGGGACAAAGTGCGAGCAGGTGCCTGGCTTGCGCTTCAATCTGCCGAGACTTGGAGCTGGCCAGCGCGCACCTTCCCGCTGTGTGTGCTGCTGTCCGCAAACAGCCTCCAAACAAAGCAGGGCACTAAGGCAGGAGAAGTAAGCGCCCCAGGAGGGAATCTGCCTGCGAGGGAAGCTGTGCAGCACATCCCTTGTTCCGCTCGACACTTCCCTCACTCTTAGGCAAAGCCCATCTCAGCTGGCTTGTAGGCGTGCCTCCGTGCTCAGAAGCAGCCCCGTGGCAGGCAGGACAGTGCGAGAAGTACTCTGGGCATGCAGCATGCTGCTTCCCATGCCCGGGACAAACTGCAAGCAGGTGCCTGGCTTGCGCTTCTATGTGCCGAGACTTGGAGCTGGCCAGCGCGCACCTTCCTGCTGTGTGTGCTGCTGTCCGCAAACGGCCTCCAAACAAAGCAGGGCACTAAGGCAAGAGAAGTAAGCGCCCCAGGAGGGAATCTGCCTGCGAGGGAAGCTGTGCAGCACATCCCTTGTTACGCTCGCCACTTCCCTCACTCTTAGGCAAAGCCCATCTCAGCTGGCTTGTAGGCGTGCCTCCGTGCTCAGAAGCAGCCCCGTGGCAGGCAGGACAGTGCGAGATGTCTTCTGGGCACGCAGCATGCTGCTTCCCATGCCCAGGACAAATTGCGAGCAGGTGCCTGGCTTGCGCTTCTATGTGCCGAGACTTGGAGCTGGCCAGCGCGCACCTTCCCGCTGTGTGTGCTGCTGTCCGCAAACAGCCTCCAAACAAAGCAGGGCACTAAGGCAAGAGAAGTAAGCGCCCCAGGAGGGAATCTGCCTGCGAGGGAAGCTGTGCAGCACATCCCTTGTTCCGCTCGCCACTTCCCTGACTCTTAGGCAAAGCCCATCTAAGCTGGCTTGTAAGCGTGCCTCTGTGCTCAGAAGCAGCCCCGTGGCAGGCAGGACAGTGCGAGATGTCTTCTGGGCACGCAGCATGCTGCTTCCCATGCCTGGGACAAACCGCGAGCAGGTGCCTCGCTTGCGCTTCAATCTGCCGAGACTTGGAGCTGGCCAGCGCGCACCTTCCTGCTGTGTGTGCTGCTGTCCGCAAACAGCCTCCAAACAAAGCAGGGCACTAAGGCAGGAGAACTAAGCGTCCCAGGAGGGAATCTGCCTGGGTGGGAAGCTGTGCAGCACATCCCTTGTTCCGCTCGCCACTTCCCGCACTCTTAGGCAAAGACCATCTCAGCTTGCTTGTATGCGTGCCTCCGTGCTCAGAAGCAGCCCCGTGGCAGGCAGGACAGTGCGAGAAGTAATCTGGGCACGCAGCATGCTGCTTCCCATGCCCGGGACAAACCGCGAGCAGGTGCCTGGCTTGCGCTTCAATCTGCCGAGACTTGGAGCTGGCCAGCGCGCACCTTCCCGCTGTGTGTGCTGCTGTCCGCAAACGGCCTCCAAATAAAGCAGGGCACTAAGGCAGGAGAATTAAGCGCCCCAGGAGGGAATCTGCCTACGAGGGAAGCTGTGCAGCACATCCCTTGTTCCGCTCGCCACTTCCCTGACTCTTAGGCAAAGCCCATCTCAGCTGGCTTGTAGGTGTGCCTGCGTGCTCAGAAGCAGCCCCGTGGCAGGCAGGACAGTGCGAGAAGTACTCTGGGCATGCAGCATGCTGCTTCCCATGCCCGGGACAAACTGCAAGCAGGTGCCTGGCTTGCGCTTCTATGTGCCGAGACTTGGAGCTGGCCAGCGCGCACCTTCCCGCTGTGTGTGCTGCTGTCCGCAAACAGCCTCCAAACAAAGCAGGGCACTAAGGCAAGAGAAGTAAGCGCCCCAGGAGGGAATCTGCCTGCGAGGGAAGCTGTGCAGCACATCCCTTGTTCCACTCGCCACTTCCCTGACTCTTAGGCAAAGCCCATCTCAGCTGGCTTGTAGGTGTGCCTCCGTGCTCAGAAGCAGCCCCGTGGCAGGCAGGACAGTGCGAGATGTCTTCTGGGCACGCAGCATGCTGCTTCCCATGCCCGGGACAAACCGCGAGCAGGTGCCTCGCTTTCGCTTCAATCTGCCGAGACTTGGAGCTGGCCAGCGCGCACCTTCCTGCTGTGTGTGCTGCTGTCCGCAAACAGCCTCCAAACAAAGCAGGGCAATAAGGCAGGAGAACTAAGCGTCCCAGGAGGGAATCTGCCTGGGTGGGAAGCTGTGCAGCACATCCCTTGTTCCGCTCGCCACTCCCCTAACTCTTAGGCAAAGCCCATCTCAGCTTGCTTGTAGGTGTGCCTCCGTGCTCAGAAGCAGCCCCGTGGCAGGCAGGACAGTGCGAGAAGTACTCGGGGCATGCAGCATGCTGCTTCCCATGCCCGGGACAAACCTCGAGCAGGTGCCTGGCTTGCGCTTCTATGTGCCGAGACTTGGAGCTGGCCAGCACGCACCTTCCCGCTGTGTGTGCTGCTGTCCGCAAACAGCCTCCAAACAAAGCAGGGCACTAAGGCAGGAGAAGTAAGCGCCCCAGGAGGGAATCTGCCTGCGAGGGAAGCTGTGCAGCACATCCCTTGTTCCGCTCGCCACTTCCCTGACTCTTAGGCAAAGCCCATCTCAGCTGGCTTGTAGGCGTGCCTGCGTGCTCAGAAGCAGCCCCGTGGCAGGCAGGACAGTGCGAGATGTCTTCTGGGCACGCAGCATGCTGCTTCCCATGCCCGGGACAAACCGCGAGCAGGTGCCTGGCTTGCGCTTCTATGTGCCGAGACTTGGAGCTGGCCAGCGCGCACCTTCCTGCTGTGTGTGCTGCTGTCCGCAAAGAGCCTCCAAACAAAGCAGGGCACTAAGGCAAGAGAACTAAGAGCCCCAGGAGGGAATCTGCCTGCGAGGGAAGCTGTGCAGTACATCCCTTGTTCCGCTCGCCACTTCCCTGACTCTTATGCAAAGACTATCTCAGCTTGCTTGTAGGTATGCCTCCGTGCTCAGAAGCAGCCCCGTGGCAGGCAGGACAGTGCAGGATGTCTTCTGGGCACGCAGCATGCTGCTTCCCATGCCCGAGACAAACCGCGAGCAGGTGCCTGGCTTGCGCTTCAATCTACCGAGACTTGGAGCTGGCCAGCGCGCACCTTCCCGCTGTGTGTGCTGCTGTCCGCAAACGGCCTCCAAACAAAGCAGGGCACTAAGGCAAGAGAAGTAAGCGCCCCAGGAGGGAATCTGCCTGCGAGGGAAGCTGTGCAGCACATCCCTTGTTCCACTCGCCACTTCCCTGACTCTTAGGCAAAGCCCATCTCAGCTGGCTTGTAGGTGTGCCTCCGTGCTCAGAAGCAGCCCCGTGGCAGGCAGGACAGTGCGAGAAGTACTCTGGGCATGCAGCATGCTGCTTCCCATGCCCGCGACAAACTGCGAGCAAGTGCCTGGCTTGCGCTTCTATGTGCCGAGACTTGGAGCTGGCCAGCGCGCACCTTCCCGCTGTGTGTGCTGCTGTCCGCAAACAGCCTCCAAACAAAGCAGGGCACTAAGGCAAGAGAACTAAGAGCCCCAGGAGGGAATCTGCCTGCGAGGGAAGCTGTGCAGCACATCCCTTGTTCCGCTCGCCACTTCCCTGACTCTTAGGCAAAGCCCATCTCAGCTGGCTTGTAGGCGTGCCTCCGTGCTCAGAAGCAGCCCCGTGGCAGGCAGGACAGTGCGAGATGTCTTCTGGGCACGCAGCATGCTGCTTCCCATGCCCGGGACAAACCGCGAGCAGGTGCCTGGCTTGCGCTTCTATGTGCCGAGACTTGGAGCTGGCCAGCGCGCACCTTCCCGCTGTGTGTGCTGCTGTCCGCAAAGAGCCTCCAAACAAAGCAGGGCACTAAGGCAAGAGAAGTAAGAGCCCCAGGAGGGAATCTGCCTGCGAGGGAAGCTGTGCAGCACATTCCTTGTTCCGCTCGCCACTTCCCTGACTCTTAGGCAAAGCCCATCTCAGCTGGCTTGTAGGCGTGCCTCTGTGCTCAGAAGCAGCCCCGTGGCAGGCAGGACAGTGCGAGATGTCTTCTGGGCACGCAGCATGCTGCTTCCCATGCCCGGGACAAACCGCGAGCAGGTGCCTGGCTTGCGCTTCTATGTGCCGAGACTTGGAGCTGGCCAGCACGCACCTTCCCGCTGTGTGTGCTGCTGTCCGCAAACGGCCTCCTAACAAAGCAGGGCACTAAGGCAAGAGAAGTCAGCGCCCCAGGAGGGAATCTGCCTGCGAGGGAAGCTGTGCAGCACATCCCTTGTTCCGCTCGCCACTTCCCTGACTCTTAGGCAAAGCCCATCTCAGCTGGCTTGTAGGCGTGCCTCCGTGCTCAGAAGCAGCCCCGTGGCAGGCAGGACAGTGCGAGAAGTACTCTGGGCACGCAGGATGCTGCTTCCCATGCCTGGGACAAACTGCGAGCAGGTGCCTCGCTTTCGCTTCAATCTGCCGAGACTTGGAGCTGGCCAGCGCGCACCTTCCCGCTGTGTGTGCTGCTGTCCGCAAACAGCCTCCAAACAAAGCAGGGCACTAAGGCAAGAGAACTAAGAGCCCCAGGAGGGAATCTGCCTGCGAGGGAACCTGTGCAGCACATCCCTTGTTCCGCTCGCCACTTCCCTGACTCTTAGGCAAAGCCCATCTCAGCTGGCTTGTAGGTGTGCCTCCGTGCTCAGAAGCAGCCCCGTGGCAGGCAGGACAGTGCGAGAAGTACTCTGGGCATACAGCATGCTGCTTCCCATGCCTGGGACAAATTGCGAGCAAGTGCCTGGCTTGCGCTTCCATGTGCCGAGACTTGGAGCTGGCCAGCGCGCACCTTCCCGCTGTGTGTGCTGCTGTCCGCAAACAGCCTCCAAACAAAGCAGGGCACTAAGGCAAGAGAAGTAAGCCCCCCAGGAGGGAATCTGCCTGCGAGGGAACCTGTACAGCACATCCCTTGTTCCGCTCGCCGCTTCCCTGACTCTTAGGCAAAGCCCATCTCAGCTGGCTTGTAGGCGTGCCTCAAGGCTCAGAAGCAGCCCCGTGGCAGGCAGGACAGTGCGAGATGTCTTCTGGGCACGCAGCATGCTGCTTCCCATGCCCGGGACAAACCGCGAGCAGGTGCCTCGCTTTCGCTTCAATCTGCCGAGACTTGGAGCTGGCCAGCGCGCACCTTCCCGCTGTGTGTGCTGCTGTCCGCAAACAGCCTCCAAACAAAGCAGGGCACTAAGGCAGGAGAAGTAAGCGCCCCAGGAGGGAATCTGCCTGCGAGGGAACCTGTGCAGCACATCCCTTGTTCCGCTCGCCACTTCCCTGACTCTTAGGCAAAGCCCATCTCAGCTGGCTTGTAGGCGTGCCTCCGTGCTCAGAAGCAGCCCCGTGGCAGGCAGGACAGTGCGAGAAGTACTCTGGGCACGCAGCATGCTGCTTCCCATGCCCGGGACAAACTGCGAGCAGGTGCCTGGCTTGCGCTTCAATCTGCCGAGACTTGGAGCTGGCGAGCGCGCACCTTCCCGCTGTGTGTGCTGCTGTCCGCAAACAGCCTCCAAACAAAGCAGGGCACTAAGGCAGGAGAAGTAAGCGCCCCAGGAGGGAATCTGCCTGCGAGGGAACCTGTGCAGCACATCCCTTGTTCCGCTCGCCACTTCCCTGACTCTTAGGCAAAGCCCATCTCAGCTGGCTTGTAGGCATGCCTCCGTGCTCAGAAGCAGCCCCGTGGCAGGCAGGACAGTGCAAGATGTCTTCTGGGCACGCAGCATGCTGCTTCCCATGTCCGCGACAAACTGCGAGCAGGTGCCTGGCTTGCGCTTCAATCTGCCGAGACTTGGAGCTGGCCAGCGCGCACCTTCCCGCTGTGTGTGCTGCTGTCCGCAAACGGCCTCCAAACAAAGCAGGGCACTAAGGCAAGAGAAGTCAGCGCCCCAGGAGGGAATCTGCCTGTGAGGGAAGCTGTGCAGCACATCCCTTGTTCCGCTCGCCACTTCCCTGACTCTTAGGCAAAGCCCATCTCAGCTGGCTTGTAGGCGTGCCTCCGTGCTCAGAAGCAGCCCCGTGGCAGGCAGGACAGTGCGAGATGTCTTCTGGGCACGCAGCATGCTGCTTCCCATGCCCGGGACAAACTGCGAGCAGGTGCCTGGCTTGCGCTTCTATGTGCCGAGACTTGGAGCTGGCCAGCGCGCACCTTCCCGCTGTGTGTGCTGCTGTCCGCAAACAGCCTCCAAACAAAGCAGGGCACTAAGGCAGGAGAAGTAAGCGCCCCAGGAGGGAATCTGCCTGCGAGGGAAGCTGTGCAGCACATCCCTTGTTCCACTCGCCACTTCCCTGACTCTTAGGCAAAGCCCATCTCAGCTGGCTTGTAGGCGTGCCTCCGTGCTCAGAAGCAGCCCCGTGGCAGGCAGGACAGTGCGAGATGTCTTCTGGGCACGCAGCATGCTGCTTCCCATGCCCGGGACAAACCGCGAGCAGGTGCCTCGCTTTCGCTTCAATCTGCCGAGACTTGGAGCTGGCCAGCGCGCACCTTCCCGCTGTGTGTGCTGCTGTCCGCAAACAGCCTCCAAACAAAGCAGGGCACTAAGGCAGGAGAAGTAAGCGCCCCAGGAGGGAATCTGCCTGCGAGGGAAGCTGTGCAGCACATCCCTTGTTCCGCTCGCCACTTCCCTGACTCTTAGGCAAAGCCCATCTCAGCTGGCTTGTAGGCGTGCCTCCGTGCTCAGAAGCAGCCCCGTGGCAGGCAGGACAGTGCGAGAAGTACTCTGGGCACGCAGCATGCTGCTTCCCATGCCCGGGACAAACTGCGAGCAGGTGCCTGGCTTGCGCTTCAATCTGCCGAGACTTGGAGCTGGCGAGCGCGCACCTTCCCGCTGTGTGTGCTGCTGTCCGCAAACAGCCTCCAAACAAAGCAGGGCACTAAGGCAGGAGAAGTAAGCGCCCCAGGAGGGAATCTGCCTGCGAGGGAACCTGTGCAGCACATCCCTTGTTCCGCTCGCCACTTCCCTGACTCTTAGGCAAAGCCCATCTCAGCTGGCTTGTAGGCGTGCCTCCGTGCTCAGAAGCAGCCCCGTGGCAGGCAGGACAGTGCGAGATGTCTTCTGGGCACGCAGCATGCTGCTTCCCATGTCCGCGACAAACTGCGAGCAGGTGCCTGGCTTGCGCTTCAATCTGCCGAGACTTGGAGCTGGCCAGCGCGCACCTTCCCGCTGTGTGTGCTGCTGTCCGCAAACGGCCTCCAAACAAAGCAGGGCACTAAGGCAAGAGAAGTCAGCGCCCCAGGAGGGAATCTGCCTGTGAGGGAAGCTGTGCAGCACATCCCTTGTTCCGCTCGCCACTTCCCTGACTCTTAGGCAAAGCCCATCTCAGCTGGCTTGTAGGCGTGCCTCCGTGCTCAGAAGCAGCCCCGTGGCAGGCAGGACAGTGCGAGATGTCTTCTGGGCACGCAGCATGCTGCTTCCCATGCCCGGGACAAACTGCGAGCAGGTGCCTGGCTTGCGCTTCTATGTGCCGAGACTTGGAGCTGGCCAGCGCGCACCTTCCCGCTGTGTGTGCTGCTGTCCGCAAACAGCCTCCAAACAAAGCAGGGCACTAAGGCAGGAGAAGTAAGCGCCCCAGGAGGGAATCTGCCTGCGAGGGAAGCTGTGCAGCACATCCCTTATTCCACTCGCCACTTCCCTGACTCTTAGGCAAAGCCCATCTCAGCTGGCTTGTAGGCGTGCCTGCGTGCTCAGAAGCAGCCCCGTGGCAGGCAGGACAGTGCGAGAAGTACTCTGGGCACGCAGCATGCTGCTTCCCATGCCCGCAACAAACTGCGAGCAGGTGCCTGGCTTGCGCTTCAATCTGCCGAGACTTGGAGCTGGCCAGCGCGCACCTTCCCGCTGTGTGTGCTGCTGTCCGCAAACAGCCTCCAAACAAAGCAGGGCACTAAGGCAAGAGAAGTAAGCGCCCCAGGAGGGAATCTGCCTGCGAGGGAAGCTGTGCAGCACATCCCTTGTTCCACTCGCCACTTCCCTGACTCTTAGGCAAAGCCCATCTCAGCTGGCTTGTAGGTGTGCCTCCGTGCTCAGAAGCAGCCCCGTGGCAGGCAGGACAGTGCGAGATGTCTTCTGGGCACGCAGCATGCTGCTTCCCATGCCTGGGACAAACCGCGAGCAGGTGCCTTGCTTGCGCTTCTATGTGCCGAGACTTGGAGCTGGCCAGCGCGCACCTTCCTGCTGTGTGTGCTGCTGTCCGCAAACAGCCTCCAAACAAAGCAGGGCAATAAGGCAGGAGAACTAAGCGTCCCAGGAGGGAATCTGCCTGGGTGGGAAGCTGTGCAGCACATCCCTTGTTCCGCTCACCACTCCCCTAACTCTTAGGCAAAGACCATCTCAGCTTGCTTGTAGGCGTGCCTCCGTGCTCAGAAGCAGCCCCGTGGCAGGCAGGACAGTGCGAGAAGTACTCTGGGCATGCAGCATGCTGCTTCCCATGCCCGGGACAAACTGCAAGCAGGTGCCTGGCTTGCGCTTCTATGTGCCGAGACTTGGAGCTGGCCAGCACGCACCTTCCCGCTGTGTGTGCTGCTGTCCGCAAACAGCCTCCAAACAAAGCAGGGCACTAAGGCAGGAGAAGTAAGCGCCCCAGGAGGGAATCTGCCTGCGAGGGAAGCTGTGCAGCACATCCCTTGTTCCGCTCGCCACTTCCCTGACTCTTAGGCAAAGCCCATCTCAGCTGGCTTGTAGGCGTGCCTGCGTGCTCAGAAGCAGCCCCGTGGCAGGCAGGACAGTGCGAGATGTCTTCTGGGCACGCAGCATGCTGCTTCCCATGCCCGGGACAAACCGCGAGCAGGTGCCTGGCTTGCGCTTCTATGTGCCGAGACTTGGAGCTGGCCAGCGCGCACCTTCCTGCTGTGTGTGCTGCTGTTCGCAAAGAGCCTCCAAACAAAGCAGGGCACTAAGGCAAGAGAAGTAAGCGCCCCAGGAGGGAATCTGCCTGCGAGGGAACCTGTGCAGCACATCCCTTGTTCCGCTCGCCACTTCCCTGACTCTTAGGCAAAGCCCATCTCAGCTGGCTTGTAGGTGTGCCTGCGTGCTCAGAAGTAGCCCCGTGGCAGGCAGGACAGTGCGAGATGTCTTCTGGGCATGCAGCATGCTGCTTCCCATGCCCGCAACAAACTGCGAGCAGGTGCCTCGCTTGCGCTTCTATGTGCCGAGACTTGGAGCTGGCCAGCGCGCACCTTCCTGCTGTGTGTGCTGCTGTCCGCAAACAGCCTCCAAACAAAGCAGGGCACTAAGGCAGGAGAACTAAGCGTCCCAGGAGGGAATCTGCCTGCGAGGGAAGCTGTGCAGCACATGCCTTGTTCCACTCGACACTTCCCTGACTCTTAGGCAAAGCCCATCTCAGCTGGCTTGTAGGCGTGCCTCCGTGCTCAGAAGCAGCCCCGAGGAAGGAAGGACAGTGCGAGATGTCTTCTGGGCACGCAGCATGCTGCTTCCCATGCCCGGGACAAACTGCGAGCAGGTGCCTGGCTTGCGCTTCTATGTGCGGAGACTTGGAGCTGGCCAGCGCGCACCTTCCCGCTGTGTGTGCTGCTGTCCGCAAACAGCCTCCAAACAAAGCAGGGCACTAAGGCAAGAGAACTAAGAGCCCCAGGAGGGAATCTGCCTGCGAGGGAACCTGTGCAGCACATCCCTTGTTCCGCTCGCCACTTCCCTGACTCTTAGGCAAAGCCCATCTCAGCTGGCTTGTAGGCGTGCCTCTGTGCTCAGAAGCAGCCCCGTGGCAGGCAGGACAGTGCGAGATGTCTTCTGGGCATGCAGCATGCTGCTTCCCATGCCCGCAACAAACTGCGAGCAGGTGCCTGGCTTGCGCTTCTATGTGCCGAGACTTGGAGCTGGCCAGCGCGCACCTTCCTGCTGTGTGTGCTGCTGTCTGCAAACAGCCTCCAAACAAAGCAGGGCACTAAGGCAGGAGAACTAAGCGTCCCAGGAGGGAATCTGCCTGCGAGGGAAGCTGTGCAGCACATCCCTTGTTCCACTCGACACTTCCCTGACTCTTAGGCAAAGCCCATCTCAGCTGGCTTGTAGGCGTGCCTCCGTGCTCAGAAGCAGCCCCGAGGAAGGCAGGACAGTGCGAGATGTCTTCTGGGCACGCAGCATGCTGCTTCCCATGCCCGGGACAAACCGCGAGCAGGTGCCTGGCTTGCGCTTCAATCTGCCGAGACTTTGAGCTGGCCAGCGCGCACCTTCCCGCTGTGTGTGCTGCTGTCCGCAAACGGCCTCCAAACAAAGCAGGGCACTAAGGCAGGAGAAGTAAGCGCCCCAGGAGGGAATCTGCCTGCGAGGGAAGCTGTGCAGCACATCCCTTGTTCCGCTCGACACTTCCCTCACTCTTAGGCAAAGCCCATCTCAGCTTGCTTGTAGGTGTGCCTCCGTGCTCAGAAGCAGCCCCGTGGCAGGCAGGACAGTGCGAGATGTCTTCTGGGCACGCAGCATGCTGCTTCCCATGCCCGGGACAAACCGCGAGCAGGTGCCTGGCTTGCGCTTCTATGTGCCGAGACTTGGAGCTGGCCAGCGCGCACCTTCCTGCTGTGTGTGCTGCTGTCCGCAAACAGCCTCCAAACAAAGCAGGGCACTAAGGCAAGAGAAGTAAGCGCCCCAGGAGGGAATCTGCCTGCGAGGGAACCTGTGCAGCACATCCCTTGTTCCGCTCGCCACTTCCCTGACTCTTAGGCAAAGCCCATCTCAGCTGGCTTGTAGGTGTGCCTGCGTGCTCAGAAGTAGCCCCGTGGCAGGCAGGACAGTGCGAGATGTCTTCTGGGCATGCAGCATGCTGCTTCCCATGCCCGCAACAAACTGCGAGCAGGTGCCTGGCTTGCGCTTCTATGTGCCGAGACTTGGAGCTGGCCAGCGCGCACCTTCCTGCTGTGTGTGCTGCTGTCCGCAAACAGCCTCCAAACAAAGCAGGGCACTAAGGCAGGAGAACTAAGCGTCCCAGGAGGGAATCTGCCTGCGAGGGAAGCTGTGCAGCACATGCCTTGTTCCACTCGACACTTCCCTGACTCTTAGGCAAAGCCCATCTCAGCTGGCTTGTAGGCGTGCCTCCGTGCTCAGAAGCAGCCCCGAGGAAGGAAGGACAGTGCGAGATGTCTTCTGGGCACGCAGCATGCTGCTTCCCATGCCCGGGACAAACTGCGAGCAGGTGCCTGGCTTGCGCTTCTATGTGCGGAGACTTGGAGCTGGCCAGCGCGCACCTTCCCGCTGTGTGTGCTGCTGTCCGCAAACAGCCTCCAAACAAAGCAGGGCACTAAGGCAAGAGAACTAAGAGCCCCAGGAGGGAATCTGCCTGCGAGGGAACCTGTGCAGCACATCCCTTGTTCCGCTCGCCACTTCCCTGACTCTTAGGCAAAGCCCATCTCAGCTGGCTTGTAGGCGTGCCTCTGTGCTCAGAAGCAGCCCCGTGGCAGGCAGGACAGTGCGAGATGTCTTCTGGGCATGCAGCATGCTGCTTCCCATGTCCGCAACAAACTGCGAGCAGGTGCCTGGCTTGCGCTTCTATGTGCCGAGACTTGGAGCTGGCCAGCGCGCACCTTCCTGCTGTGTGTGCTGCTGTCTGCAAACGGCCTCCAAACAAAGCAGGGCAATAAGGCAGGAGAACTAAGCGTCCCAGGAGGGAATCTGCCTGGGTGGGAAGCTGTGCAGCACATCCCTTGTTCCGCTCACCACTCCCCTAACTCTTAGGCAAAGACCATCTCAGCTTGCTTGTAGGTGTGCCTCCGTGCTCAGAAGCAGCCCCGTGGCAGGCAGGACAGTGCGAGAAGTACTCTGGGCATGCAGCATGCTGCTTCCCATGCCCGGGACAAACTGCAAGCAGGTGCCTGGCTTGCGCTTCTATGTGCCGAGACTTGGAGCTGGCCAGCACGCACCTTCCCGCTGTGTGTGCTGCTGTCCGCAAACAGCCTCCAAACAAAGCAGGGCACTAAGGCAGGAGAAGTAAGCGCCCCAGGAGGGAATCTGCCTGCGAGGGAAGCTGTGCAGCACATCCCTTGTTCCGCTCGCCACTTCCCTGACTCTTAGGCAAAGCCCATCTCAGCTGGCTTGTAGGCGTGCCTGCGTGCTCAGAAGCAGCCCCGTGGCAGGCAGGACAGTGCGAGATGTCTTCTGGGCACGCAGCATGCTGCTTCCCATGCCCGGGACAAACCGCGAGCAGGTGCCTGGCTTGCGCTTCTATGTGCCGAGACTTGGAGCTGGCCAGCGCGCACCTTCCTGCTGTGTGTGCTGCTGTTCGCAAAGAGCCTCCAAACAAAGCAGGGCACTAAGGCAAGAGAAGTAAGCGCCCCAGGAGGGAATCTGCCTGCGAGGGAACCTGTGCAGCACATCCCTTGTTCCGCTCGCCACTTCCCTGACTCTTAGGCAAAGCCCATCTCAGCTGGCTTGTAGGTGTGCCTGCGTGCTCAGAAGTAGCCCCGTGGCAGGCAGGACAGTGCGAGATGTCTTCTGGGCATGCAGCATGCTGCTTCCCATGCCCGCAACAAACTGCGAGCAGGTGCCTCGCTTGCGCTTCTATGTGCCGAGACTTGGAGCTGGCCAGCGCGCACCTTCCTGCTGTGTGTGCTGCTGTCCGCAAACAGCCTCCAAACAAAGCAGGGCACTAAGGCAGGAGAACTAAGCGTCCCAGGAGGGAATCTGCCTGCGAGGGAAGCTGTGCAGCACATGCCTTGTTCCACTCGACACTTCCCTGACTCTTAGGCAAAGCCCATCTCAGCTGGCTTGTAGGCGTGCCTCCGTGCTCAGAAGCAGCCCCGAGGAAGGAAGGACAGTGCGAGATGTCTTCTGGGCACGCAGCATGCTGCTTCCCATGCCCGGGACAAACTGCGAGCAGGTGCCTGGCTTGCGCTTCTATGTGCGGAGACTTGGAGCTGGCCAGCGCGCACCTTCCCGCTGTGTGTGCTGCTGTCCGCAAACAGCCTCCAAACAAAGCAGGGCACTAAGGCAAGAGAACTAAGAGCCCCAGGAGGGAATCTGCCTGCGAGGGAACCTGTGCAGCACATCCCTTGTTCCGCTCGCCACTTCCCTGACTCTTAGGCAAAGCCCATCTCAGCTGGCTTGTAGGCGTGCCTCTGTGCTCAGAAGCAGCCCCGTGGCAGGCAGGACAGTGCGAGATGTCTTCTGGGCATGCAGCATGCTGCTTCCCATGCCCGCAACAAACTGCGAGCAGGTGCCTGGCTTGCGCTTCTATGTGCCGAGACTTGGAGCTGGCCAGCGCGCACCTTCCTGCTGTGTGTGCTGCTGTCTGCAAACAGCCTCCAAACAAAGCAGGGCACTAAGGCAGGAGAACTAAGCGTCCCAGGAGGGAATCTGCCTGCGAGGGAAGCTGTGCAGCACATCCCTTGTTCCACTCGACACTTCCCTGACTCTTAGGCAAAGCCCATCTCAGCTGGCTTGTAGGCGTGCCTCCGTGCTCAGAAGCAGCCCCGAGGAAGGCAGGACAGTGCGAGATGTCTTCTGGGCACGCAGCATGCTGCTTCCCATGCCCGGGACAAACCGCGAGCAGGTGCCTGGCTTGCGCTTCAATCTGCCGAGACTTTGAGCTGGCCAGCGCGCACCTTCCCGCTGTGTGTGCTGCTGTCCGCAAACGGCCTCCAAACAAAGCAGGGCACTAAGGCAGGAGAAGTAAGCGCCCCAGGAGGGAATCTGCCTGCGAGGGAAGCTGTGCAGCACATCCCTTGTTCCGCTCGACACTTCCCTCACTCTTAGGCAAAGCCCATCTCAGCTTGCTTGTAGGTGTGCCTCCGTGCTCAGAAGCAGCCCCGTGGCAGGCAGGACAGTGCGAGATGTCTTCTGGGCACGCAGCATGCTGCTTCCCATGCCCGGGACAAACCGCGAGCAGGTGCCTGGCTTGCGCTTCAATCTGCCGAGACTTGGAGCTGGCCAGCGCGCACCTTCCTGCTGTGTGTGCTGCTGTCCGCAAACAGCCTCCAAACAAAGCAGGGCACTAAGGCAGGAGAACTAAGCGTCCCAGGAGGGAATCTGCCTGCGAGGGAAGCTGTGCAGCACATGCCTTGTTCCACTCGACACTTCCCTGACTCTTAGGCAAAGCCCATCTCAGCTGGCTTGTAGGCGTGCCTCCGTGCTCAGAAGCAGCCCCGAGGAAGGAAGGACAGTGCGAGATGTCTTCTGGGCACGCAGCATGCTGCTTCCCATGCCCGGGACAAACTGCGAGCAGGTGCCTGGCTTGCGCTTCTATGTGCGGAGACTTGGAGCTGGCCAGCGCGCACCTTCCCGCTGTGTGTGCTGCTGTCCGCAAACAGCCTCCAAACAAAGCAGGGCACTAAGGCAAGAGAACTAAGAGCCCCAGGAGGGAATCTGCCTGCGAGGGAACCTGTGCAGCACATCCCTTGTTCCGCTCGCCACTTCCCTGACTCTTAGGCAAAGCCCATCTCAGCTGGCTTGTAGGCGTGCCTCTGTGCTCAGAAGCAGCCCCGTGGCAGGCAGGACAGTGCGAGATGTCTTCTGGGCATGCAGCATGCTGCTTCCCATGTCCGCAACAAACTGCGAGCAGGTGCCTGGCTTGCGCTTCTATGTGCCGAGACTTGGAGCTGGCCAGCGCGCACCTTCCTGCTGTGTGTGCTGCTGTCTGCAAACGGCCTCCAAACAAAGCAGGGCAATAAGGCAGGAGAACTAAGCGTCCCAGGAGGGAATCTGCCTGCGAGGGAAGCTGTGCAGCACATCCCTTGTTCCGCTCGACACTTCCCTGACTCTTAGGCAAAGCCCATCTCAGCTGGCTTGTAGGCGTGCCTCCGTGCTCAGAAGCAGCCCCGAGGAAGGCAGGACAGTGCGAGATGTCTTCTGGGCACGCAGCATGCTGCTTCCCATGCCCGGGACAAACCGCGAGCAGGTGCCTGGCTTGCGCTTCAATCTGCCGAGACTTTGAGCTGGCCAGCGCGCACCTTCCCGCTGTGTGTGCTGCTGTCCGCAAACGGCCTCCAAACAAAGCAGGGCACTAAGGCAGGAGAAGTAAGCACCCCAGGAGGGAATCTGCCTGCGAGGGAAGCTGTGCAGCACATCCCTTGTTCCGCTCGACACTTCCCTCACTCTTAGGCAAAGCCCATCTCAGCTTGCTTGTAGGTGTGCCTGTGTGCTCAGAAGCAGCCCCGTGGCAGGCAGGACAGTGCGAGAAGTACTCTGGGCATGCAGCATGCTGCTTCCCATGCCCGGGACAAACTGCAAGCAGGTGCCTCGCTTGCGCTTCTATGTGCCGAGACTTGGAGCTGGCCAGCGCGCACCTTCCTGCTGTGTGTGCTGCTGTCCGCAAACAGCCTCCAAACAAAGCAGGGCACTAAGGCAAGAGAAGTAAGTGCCCCAGGAAGGAATCTGCCTGGGTGGGAAGCTGTGCAGCACATCCCTTGTTCCGCTCGACACTTCCCTGACTCTTAGGCAAAGCCCATCTCAGCTGGCTTGTAGGCGTGCCTGCGTGCTCAGAAGCAGCCCCGTGGCAGGCAGGACAGTGCGAGAAGTACTCTGGGCACGCAGCATGCTGCTTCCCATGCCCGGGACAAACTGCGAGCAGGTGCCTGGCTTGCGCTTCAATCTGCCGAGACTTGGAGCTGGCCAGCGCGCACCTTCCCGCTGTGTGTGCTGCTGTCCGCAAAGAGCCTCCAAACAAAGCAGGGCACTAAGGCAAGAGAAGTCAGCGCCCTAGGAGGGAATCTGCCTGCGAGGGAACCTGTGCAGCACATCCCTTGTTCCGCTCGCCACTTCCCTGACTCTTAGGCAAAGCCCATCTCAGCTGGCTTGTAGGCGTGCCTCCGTGCTCAGAAGCAGCCCCGTGGCAGGCAGGACAGTGCGAGAAGTACTCTGGGCACGCAGCATGCTGCTTCCCATGCCCGGGACAAACTGCGAGCAGGTGCCTGGCTTGCGCTTCAATCTGCCGAGACTTGGAGCTGGCCAGCGCGCACCTTCCCGCTGTGTGTGCTGCTGTCCGCAAACGGCCTCCAAACAAAGCAGGGCACTAAGGCAAGAGAAGTAAGCGCCCCAGGAGGGAATCTGCCTGCGAGGGAAGCTGTGCAGCACATCCCTTGTTCCGCTCGCCACTTCCCTGACTCTTAGGCAAAGCCCATCTCAGCTGGCTTGTAGGCGTGCCTCCGTGCTCAGAAGCAGCCCCGTGGCAGGCAGGACAGTGCGAGATGTCTTCTGGGCACGCAGCATGCTGCTTCACATGCCCGGGACAAACTGCGAGCAGGTGCCTGGCTTGCGCTTCTATGTGCCGAGACTTGGAGCTGGCCAGCGCGCACCTTCCCGCTGTGTGTGCTGCTGTCCGCAAACAGCCTCCAAACAAAGCAGGGCACTAAGGCAGGAGAAGTAAGCGCCCCAGGAGGGAATCTGCCTGCGAGGGAAGCTGTGCAGCACATCCCTTGTTCCGCTCGCCACTTCCCTGACTCTTAGGCAAAGCCCATCTCAGCTGGCTTGTAGGCGTGCCTCCGTGCTCAGAAGCAGCCCCGTGGCAGGCAGGACAGTGCGAGATGTCTTCTGGGCACGCAGCATGCTGCTTCCCATGCCCGGGACAAACCGCGAGCAGGTGCCTCGCTTTCGCTTCAATCTGCCGAGACTTCGAGCTGGCCAGCGCGCACCTTCCCGCTGTGTGTGCTGCTGTCCGCAAACAGCCTCCAAACAAAGCAGGGCACTAAGGCAGGAGAAGTAAGCGCCCCAGGAGGGAATCTGCCTGCGAGGGAAGCTGTGCAGCACATCCCTTGTTCCGCTCGCCACTTCCCTGACTCTTAGGCAAAGCCCATCTCAGCTGGCTTGTAGGCGTGCCTCCGTGCTCAGAAGCAGCCCCGTGGCAGGCAGGACAGTGCGAGATGTCTTCTGGGCACGCAGCATGCTGCTTCCCATGCCCGGGACAAACTGCGAGCAGGTGCCTGGCTTGCGCTTCAATCTGCCGAGACTTGGAGCTGGCGAGCGCGCACCTTCCCGCTGTGTGTGCTGCTGTCCGCAAACAGCCTCCAAACAAAGCAGGGCACTAAGGCAGGAGAAGTAAGCGCCCCAGGAGGGAATCTGCCTGCGAGGGAACCTGTGCAGCACATCCCTTGTTCCGCTCGCCACTTCCCTGACTCTTAGGCAAAGCCCATCTCAGCTGGCTTGTAGGCGTGCCTGCGTGCTCAGAAGCAGCCCCGTGGCAGGCAGGACAGTGCGAGATGTCTTCTGGGCACGCAGCATGCTGCTTCCCATGTCCGCGACAAACTGCGAGCAGGTGCCTGGCTTGCGCTTCAATCTGCCGAGACTTGGAGCTGGCGAGCGCGCACCTTCCCGCTGTGTGTGCTGCTGTCCGCAAACGGCCTCCAAACAAAGCAGGGCACTAAGGCAAGAGAAGTCAGCGCCCCAGGAGGGAATCTGCCTGCGAGGGAAGCTGTGCAGCACATCCCTTGTTCCGCTCGCCACTTCCCTCACTCTTAGGCAAAGCCCATCTCAGCTGGCTTGTAGGCGTGCCTCCGTGCTCAGAAGCAGCCCCGTGGCAGGCAGGACAGTGCGAGATGTCTTCTGGGCACGCAGCATGCTGCTTCCCATGCCCGGGACAAACTGCGAGCAGGTGCCTGGCTTGCGCTTCTATGTGCCGAGACTTGGAGCTGGCCAGCGCGCACCTTCCCGCTGTGTGTGCTGCTGTCCGCAAACAGCCTCCAAACAAAGCAGGGCACTAAGGCAAGAGAAGTCAGCGCCCCAGGAGGGAATCTGCCTGCGAGGGAAGCTGTGCAGCACATCCCTTGTTCCGCTCGCCACTTCCCTGACTCTTAGGCAAAGCCCATCTCAGCTGGCTTGTAGGCGTGCCTCCGTGCTCAGAAGCAGCCCCGTGGCAGGCAGGACAGTGCGAGATGTCTTCTGGGCACGCAGCATGCTGCTTCCCATGCCCGGGACAAACTGCGAGCAGGTGCCTGGCTTGCGCTTCTATGTGCCGAGACTTGGAGCTGGCCAGCGCGCACCTTCCTGCTGTGTGTGCTGCTGTCCGCAAACAGCCTCCAAACAAAGCAGGGCACTAAGGCAAGAGAAGTCAGCGCCCCAGGAGGGAATCTGCCTGCGAGGGAAGCTGTGCAGCACATCCCTTGTTCCGCTCGCCACTTCCCTGACTCTTAGGCAAAGCCCATCTCAGCTGGCTTGTAGGCGTGCCTGCGTGCTCAGAAGCAGCCCCGTGGCAGGCAGGACAGTGCGAGATGTCTTCTGGGCACGCAGCATGCTGCTTCCCATGCCCGGGACAAACTGCGAGCAGGTGCCTGGCTTGTGCTTCTATGTGCCGAGACTTGGAGCTGGCCAGCGCGCACCTTCCCGCTGTGTGTGCTGCTGTCCGCAAACAGCCTCCAAACAAAGCAGGGCACTAAGGCAGGAGAAGTAAGCGCCCCAGGAGGGAATCTGCCTGCGAGGGAAGCTGTGCAGCACATCCCTTGTTCCACTCGCCACTTCCCTGACTCTTAGGCAAAGCCCATCTCAGCTGGCTTGTAGGCGTGCCTCCGTGCTCAGAAGCAGCCCCGTGGCAGGCAGGACAGTGCGAGAAGTACTCTGGGCACGCAGCATGCTGCTTCCCATGCCCGGGACAAACTGCGAGCAGGTGCCTGGCTTGCGCTTCAATCTGCCGAGACTTGGAGCTGGCGAGCGCGCACCTTCCCGCTGTGTGTGCTGCTGTCCGCAAAGAGCCTCCAAACAAAGCAGGGCACTAAGGCAGGAGAAGTAAGCGCCCCAGGAGGGAATCTGCCTGCGAGGGAACCTGTGCAGCACATCCCTTGTTCCGCTCGCCACTTCCCTGACTCTTAGGCAAAGCCCATCTCAGCTGGCTTGTAGGCATGCCTCCGTGCTCAGAAGCAGCCCCGTGGCAGGCAGGACAGTGCGAGATGTCTTCTGGGCACGCAGCATGCTGCTTCCCATGCCCGGGACAAACCGCGAGCAGGTGCCTGGCTTGCGCTTCCATGCGCCGAGACTTGGAGCTGGCCAGTGCGCACCTTCCTGCTGTGTGTGCTGCTGTCCGCAACCAGCCTCCAAACAAAGCAGGGCACTAAGGCAAGAGAAGTAAGCGCCCCAGGAGGGAATCTGCCTGCGAGGGAAGCTGTGCAGCCCATTTCTTGTTCCGCTCGCCACTTCCCTCACTCTTAGGCAAAGCCCATCTCAGCTGGCTTGTAGGCTTGCCTCCGTGCTCAGAAGCAGCCCCGTGGCAGGCAGGACAGTGCGAGATGTCTTCTGGGCACGCAGCATGCTGCTTCCCATGCCCGGGACAAACCGCGAGCAGGTGCCTGGCTTGCGCTTCCATGTGCCGAGACTTGGAGCTGGCCAGCGCGCACCTTCCCGCTGTGTGTGCTGCTGTCCGCAAACAGCCTCCAAACAAAGCAGGGCACTAAGGCAGGAGAAGTAAGCGCCCCAGGAGGGAATCTGCCTGCGAGGGAAGCTGTGCAGCACATCCCTTGTTCCGCTCGCCACTTCCCTGACTCTTAGGCAAAGCCCATCTCAGCTGGCTTGTAGGCGTGCCTCCGTGCTCAGAAGCAGCCCCGTGGCAGGCAGGACAGTGCGAGAAGTACTCTGGGCACGCAGCATGCTGCTTCCCATGCCCGGGACAAACTGCGAGCAGGTGCCTGGCTTGCGCTTCAATCTGCCGAGACTTGGAGCTGGCGAGCGCGCACCTTCCCGCTGTGTGTGCTGCTGTCCGCAAAGAGCCTCCAAACAAAGCAGGGCACTAAGGCAGGAGAAGTAAGCGCCCCAGGAGGGAATCTGCCTGCGAGGGAACCTGTGCAGCACATCCCTTGTTCCGCTCGCCACTTCCCTGACTCTTAGGCAAAGCCCATCTCAGCTGGCTTGTAGGCATGCCTCCGTGCTCAGAAGCAGCCCCGTGGCAGGCAGGACAGTGCGAGATGTCTTCTGGGCACGCAGCATGCTGCTTCCCATGCCCGGGACAAACCGCGAGCAGGTGCCTGGCTTGCGCTTCCATGCGCCGAGACTTGGAGCTGGCCAGTGCGCACCTTCCTGCTGTGTGTGCTGCTGTCCGCAACCAGCCTCCAAACAAAGCAGGGCACTAAGGCAAGAGAAGTAAGCGCCCCAGGAGGGAATCTGCCTGCGAGGGAAGCTGTGCAGCCCATTTCTTGTTCCGCTCGCCACTTCCCTCACTCTTAGGCAAAGCCCATCTCAGCTGGCTTGTAGGCTTGCCTCCGTGCTCAGAAGCAGCCCCGTGGCAGGCAGGACAGTGCGAGATGTCTTCTGGGCACGCAGCATGCTGCTTCCCATGCCCGGGACAAACCGCGAGCAGGTGCCTGGCTTGCGCTTCCATGTGCCGAGACTTGGAGCTGGCCAGCGCGCACCTTCCCGCTCTGTGTGCTGCTGTCCGCAAACAGCCTCCAAACAAAGCAGGGCGCTTAGGCAGGAGAAGTAGGCACAGCAGGAGGGAATCTGCCTGCGAGGGAAGCTGTGCAGCCCATTTCTTGTTCCGCTCGCCACTTCCCTCACTCTTAGGCAAAGCCCATCTCAGCTGGCTTGTAGGCGTGCCTCCATGCTCAGAAGCAACCCCGTGGCAGGCAGGACAGAGCGAGATGTCTTCTGGGCACGCAGCATGCTGCTTCCCATGCCCGGGACAAACTGCGAGCAGGTGCCTCGCTTGCGCTTGTATGTGCCGAGACTTGGAGCTGGCCAGCGCGCACCTTCCCGCTGTGTGTGCTGCTGTTCGCAAACAGCCTCCAAACAAAGCAGGGCACTAAGGCAAGAGAAGTAAGTGCCCCAGGAGGGAATCTGCCTGCGAGGGAGGCTGTGCAGCACATCCCTTGTTCCGCTCGCCGCTTGCCTCGCTCTTAGGCAAAGCCCATCTCAACTGGCTTGTAGGCGTGCCTCCGTGCTCAGAAGCAGCCCCGTGGCAGGCAGGTCAGTGCGAGAAGTACTCTGGGCACGCAGCATGCTGCTTCCCATGCCCGGGACAAACCGCGAGCAGGTGCCTCGCTTGCGCTTCTATCTGCCGAGAGTTGGAGCTGGCCAGAATGTACCTTCCCGCTGTGTGTGCTGCTGTCCGCAAACAGCCTCCAAACAAAGCAGGGCGCTTAGGCAGGAGAAGTAGGCACAGCAGGAGGGAATCTGCCTGCGAGGGAAGCTGTGCAGCCCATTTCTTGTTCCGCTCGCCACTTCCCTGACTCTTAGGCAAAGCCCATCTCAGCTGGCTTGTAGGCATGCCTCCGTGCTCAGAAGCAGCCCCGTGGCAGGCAGGACAGTGCGGGATGTCTTCTGGGAACGCAGCATGCTGCTTCCCATGCCTGGGACAAACCGCGAGCAGGTGCCTGGCTTGCGCTTCCATGTGCCGAGACTTGGAGCTGGCCAGCGCGCACCTTCCCGCTCTGTGTGCTGCTGTCCGCAAACAGCCTCCAAACAAAGCAGGGCGCTTAGGCAGGAGAAGTAGGCACAGCAGGAGGGAATCTGCCTGCGAGGGAAGCTGTGCAGCCCATTTCTTGTTCCGCTCGCCACTTCCCTGACTCTTAGGCAAAGCCCATCTCAGCTGGCTTGTAGGCGTGCCTCCGTGCTCAGAAGCAGCCCCGTGGCAGGCAGGTCAGTGCGAGAAGCACTCTGGGCACGCAGCATGCTGCTTCCCATGCCCGGGACAAACCGCGAGCAGGTGCCTCGCTTGCGCTTCTATCTGCCGAGACTTGAAGCTGACCAGCGCGCACCTTCCCGCTGTGTGTGCTGCTGTCCGCAAACAGCCTCCAAACAAAGCAGGGCACTAAGACAAGAGAACTAAGCGTCCCCGGAGGGAATCTGCCTGTGAGGGAAGCTGTGCAGCACATCCCTTGTTCCGCTCGCCACTTCCCTGACTCTTAGGCAAAGCCCATCTCAGCTGGCTTGTAGGCGTGCCTGCATGCTCAGAAGCAGCCCTGTGGCAGGCAGGACAGTGCGAGAAGTAATCGGGGCATGCAGCATGCTGCTTCCCATGCCCAGGACAAACTGCGAGCAGGTGCCTGGCTTGCGCTTCAATCTGCCGAGACTTGGAGCTGGCCAGCGCGCACCTTCCCGCTGTGTGTGCTGCTGTCCGCAAAGAGCCTCCAAACAAAGCAGGGCACTAAGGCAAGAGAACTAAGAGCCCCAGGAGGGAATCTGCCTGCGAGGGAAGCTGTGCAGCACATCCCTTGTTCCGCTCGCCACTTCCCTGACTCTTAGGCAAAGCCCATCTCAGCTGGCTTGTAGGCGTGCCTGCGTGCTCAGAAGCAGCCCCGTGGCAGGCAGGACAGTGCGAGATGTCTTCTGGGCACGCAGCATGCTGCTTCCCATGCCCGGGACAAACCGCGAGCAGGTGCCTCGCTTGCGCTTCTATCTGCCGAGACTTGAAGCTGACCAGCGCGCACCTTCCCGCTGTGTGTGCTGCTGTCCGCAAACAGCCTCCAAACAAAGCAGGGCACTAAGACAAGAGAACTAAGCGTCCCCGGAGGGAATCTGCCTGTGAGGGAAGCTGTGCAGCACATCCCTTGTTCCGCTCGCCACTTCCCTGACTCTTAGGCAAAGCCCATCTCAGCTGGCTTGTAGGCGTGCCTGCATGCTCAGAAGCAGCCCTGTGGCAGGCAGGACAGTGCGAGAAGTAATCGGGGCATGCAGCATGCTGCTTCCCATGCCCAGGACAAACTGCGAGCAGGTGCCTGGCTTGCGCTTCAATCTGCCGAGACTTGGAGCTGGCCAGCGCGCACCTTCCCGCTGTGTGTGCTGCTGTCCGCAAAGAGCCTCCAAACAAAGCAGGGCACTAAGGCAAGAGAACTAAGAGCCCCAGGAGGGAATCTGCCTGCGAGGGAAGCTGTGCAGCACATCCCTTGTTCCGCTCGCCACTTCCCTGACTCTTAGGCAAAGCCCATCTCAGCTGGCTTGTAGGCGTGCCTCCGTGCTCAGAAGCAGCCCCGTGGCAGGCAGGACAGTGCGAGATGTCTTCTGGGCACGCAGCATGCTGCTTCCCATGCCCGGGACAAACCGCGAGCAGGTGCCTCGCTTTCGCTTCAATCTGCCGAGACTTGGAGCTGGCCAGCGCGCACCTTCCCGCTGTGTGTGCTGCTGTCCGCAAACAGCCTCCAAACAAAGCAGGGCACTAAGGCAAGAGAAGTCAGCGTCCCAGGAGGGAATCTGCCTGCGAGGGAAGCTGTGCAGCACATCCCTTGTTCCGCTCGCCACTTCCCTGACTCTTAGGCAAAGCCCATCTCAGCTGGCTTGTAGGCGTGCCTGCATGCTCAGAAGCAGCCCCGTGGCAGGCAGGACAGTGCGAGATGTGTTCTGGGCACGCAGCATGCTGCTTCCCATGCCCGGGACAAACTGCGAGCAGGTGCCTGGCTTGCGCTTCAATCTGCCGAGACTTGGAGCTGGCCAGCGCGCACCTTCCCGCTGTGTGTGCTGCTGTCCGCAAAGAGCCTCCAAACAAAGCAGGGCACTAAGGCAAGAGAAGTAAGCGCCCCAGGAGGGAATCTGCCTGCGAGGGAAGCTGTGCAGCACATCCCTTGTTCCGCTCGCCGCTTCCCTGACTCTTAGGCAAAGCCCATTTCAGCTGGCTTGTAGGCGTGCCTGCATGCTCAGAAGCAGCCCCGTGGCAGGCAGGACAGTGCGAGATGTCTTCTGGGCACGCAGCATGCTGCTTCCCATGCCCGGGACAAACCGCGAGCAGGTGCCTGGCTTGCCCTTCTATGTGCCGAGACTTGGAGCTGGCCAGCGCGCACCTTCCCGCTGTGTGTGCTGCTGTCCGCAAACAGCCTCCAAACAAAGCAGGGCACTAAGGCAAGAGAAGTCAGCGCCCCAGGAGGGAATCTGCCTGCGAGGGAAGCTGTGCAGCACATCCCTTGTTCCGCTCGCCACTTCCCTGACTCTTAGGCAAAGCCCATCTCAGCTGGCTTGTAGGCGTGCCTCCGTGCTCAGAAGCAGCCCCGTGGCAGGCAGGACAGTGCGAGATGGATGTCTTCTGGGCACGCAGCATGCTGCTTCCCACGCCCGGGACAAACTGCGAGCAGGTGCCTGGCTTACGCTTCTATGTGCCGAGACTTGGAGCTGGTCAGCGCACACCTTCCCGCTGTGTGTGCTGCTGTCTGCAAACAGCCTCCAAACAAAGCAGGGCACTAAGGCAAGAGAACTAAGAGCCCCAGGAGGGAATCTGCCTGCGAGGGAAGCTGTGCAGCACATCCCTTGTTCCGCTCGCCACTTCCCTGACTCTTAGGCAAAGCCCATCTCAGCTGGCTTGTAGGCGTGCCTCCGTGTTCAGAAGCAGCCCCGTGGCAGGCAGGACAGTGCGGGATGTCTTCTGGGCACGCAGCAAGCTGCTTCCCATGCCCGGGACAAACTGCGAGCAGGTGCCTGGCTTGCGCTTCTATGTGCCGAGACCTGGAGCTGGCCAGCGCGCACCTTCCCGCTGTGTGTGCTGCTGTCTGCAAACAGCCTCCAAACAAAGCAGGGCACTAAGGCAGGAGAACTAAGAGCCCCAGGAGGGAATCTGCCTGCGAGGGAAGCTGTGCAGCACATCCCTTGTTCCGCTCGCCACTTCCCTGACTCTTAGGCAAAGCCCATCTCAGTTGGCTTGTAGGCGTGCCTCCATGCTCAGAAGCAGCCCCGTGGCAGGCAGGACAGTGCGAGAAGTACTCTGGGCACGCAGCATACTGCTTCCCACGCCCGGGACAAACTGCGAGCAGGTGCCTGGCTTGTGCTTCCATCTGCAGAGACTTGGAGCTGGTCAGCGCGCACCTTCCCGCTGTGTGTGCTGCTGTCCGCAAACAGCCTCCAAACAAAGCAGGGCACTAAGGCAAGAGAAGTCAGCGCCCCAGGAGGGAATCTGCCTGCGAGGGAAGCTGTGCAGCACATCCCTTGTTCCGCTCGCCACTTCCCTGACTCTTAGGCAAAGCCCATCTCAGCTGGCTTGTAGGCGTGCCTCCGTGCTCAGAAGCAGCCCCGTGGCAGGCAGGACAGTGCGGGATGTCTTCTGGGCATGCAGCATGCTGCTTCCCATGCCCGGGACAAACCGCGAGCAGGTGCCTCGCTTGCGCTTCTATCTGCCGAGACTTGGAGCTGGCCAGCGCGCACCTTCCCGCTGTGTGTGCTGCTGTCCGCAAACAGCCTCCAAACAAAGCAGGGCACTAAGGCAGGAGAACTAAGAGCCCCAGGAGGGAATCTGCCTGCGAGGGAAGCTGTGCAGCACATCCCTTGTTCCGCTCGCCACTTCCCTGACTCTTAGGCAAAGCCCATCTCAGCTGGCTTGTAGGCGTGCCTCCGTGCTCAGAAGCAGCCCCGTGGCAGGCAGGACAGTGCGGGATGTCTTCTGGGCACGCAGCATGCTGCTTCCCACGCCCGGGACAAACCGCGAGCAGGTGCCTCGCTTGCGCTTCTATCTGCCGAGACTTGGAGCTGGCCAGCGCGCACCTTCCCGCTGTGTGTGCTGCTCTCCGCAAACAGCCTCCAAACAAAGCAGGGCACAAAGGCAGGAGAACTAAGAGCCCCAGGAGGGAATCTGCCTGCGAGGGGAGCTGTGCAGCACATCCCTTGTTCCGCTCGCCACTTCCCTGACTCTTAGGCAAAGCCCATCTCAGCTGGCTTGTAGGCGTGCCTCCGTGCTCAGAAGCAGCCCCGTGGCAGGCAGGACAGTGCGGGATGTCTTCTGGGCACGCAGCATACTGCTTCCCATGCCCGGGACAAACCGCGAGCAGGTGCCTGGCTTGCGCTTCTATGTGCCGAGAGTTGGAGCTGGCCAGCGCGCACCTTCCCGCTGTGTGTGCTGCTGTCCGCAAAGAGCCTCCAAACAAAGCAGGGCACTAAGGCAAGAGAACTAAGAGCCCCAGGAGGGAATCTGCCTGCGAGGGAAGCTGTGCAGCACATCCCTTGTTCCGCTCGCCACTTCCCTGACTCTTAGGCAAAGCCCATCTCAGCTGGCTTGTAGGCGTGCCTCCGTGCTCAGAAGCAGCCCCGTGGCAGGCAGGACAGTGCGGGATGTCTTCTGGGCACGCAGCATGCTGCTTCCCATGCCCGGGACAAACTGCGAGCAGGTGCCTCGCTTGCGCTTCCATGTGCCGAGACTTGGAGCTGGCCAGCGCGCACCTTCCCGCTGTGTGTGCTGCTGTCCGCAAAGAGCCTCCAAACAAAGCAGGGCACTAAGGCAAGAGAAGTCAGCGCCCCAGGAGGGAATCTGCCTGAAAGGGAAGCTGTGCAGCACATCCCTTGTTCCTCTCACCACTTCCCTGACTCTTAGGCAAAGCCCATCTCAGCTGGCTTGTAGGCGTGCCTCCGTGTTCAGAAGCAGCCCCGTGGCAGGCAGGACAGTGCGGGATGTCTTCTGGGCACGCAGCAAGCTGCTTCCCATGCCCGGGACAAACTGCGAGCAGGTGCCTCGCTTGCGCTTCTATGTGCCGAGACCTGGAGCTGGCCAGCGCGCACCTTCCCGCTGTGTGTGCTGCTGTCCGCAAACAGCCTCCAAACAAAGCAGGGCACTAAGGCAAGAGAACTAAGAGCCCCAGGAGGGAATCTGCCTGCGAGGGAACCTGTGCAGCACATCCCTTGTTCCGCTCGCCACTTCCCTGACTCTTAGGCAAAGCCCATCTCAGTTGGCTTGTAGGCGTGCCTCCGTGCTCAGAAGCAGCCCCGTGGCAGGCAGGACAGTGCGAGAAGTACTCTGGGCACGCAGCATACTGCTTCCCATGCCCGGGACAAACTGCGAGCAGGTGCCTGGCTTGTGCTTCCATCTGCCGAGACTTGGAGCTGGTCAGCGCACACCTTCCCGCTGTGTGTGCTGCTGTCCGCAAACAGCCTCCAAACAAAGCAGGG
The DNA here is from genome assembly GCF_028389875.1 of Rhea pennata. Classification (NCBI taxonomy): domain Eukaryota; kingdom Metazoa; phylum Chordata; class Aves; order Rheiformes; family Rheidae; genus Rhea; species Rhea pennata. The sequence continues at coordinate 129,047 of NW_026907582.1, forward strand.
CACTAAGGCAAGAGAACTAAGAGCCCCAGGAGGGAATCTGCCTGCGAGGGAAGCTGTGCAGCACATCCCTTGTTCCGCTCGCCACTTCCCTGACTCTTAGGCAAAGCCCATCTCAGCTGGCTTGTAGGCGTGCCTCCGTGGTCAGAAGCAGCCCCGTGGCAGGCAGGACAGTGCGGGATGTCTTCTGGGCACGCAGCATACTGCTTCCCATGCCCGGGACAAACCGCGAGCAGGTGCCTGGCTTGTGCTTCCATCTGCCGAGACTTGGAGCTGGTCAGCGCGCACCTTCCCGCTGTGTGTGCTGCTGTCCGCAAACAGCCTCCAAACAAAGCAGGGCACTAAGGCAAGAGAAGTCAGCGCCCCAGGAGGGAATCTGCCTGCGAGGGAAGCTGTGCAGCCCATTTCTTGTTCCGCTCGCCACTTCCCTGACTCTTAGGCAAAGCCCATCTCAGCTGGCTTGTAGGCATGCCTCCGTGCTCAGAAGCAGCCCCGTGGCAGGCAGGACAGTGCGGGATGTCTTCTGGGCACGCAGCATGCTGCTTCCCATGCCTGGGACAAACCGCGAGCAGGTGCCTGGCTTGCGCTTCCATGTGCCGAGACTTGGAGCTGGCCAGCGCGCACCTTCCCGCTCTGTGTGCTGCTGTCCGCAAACAGCCTCCAAACAAAGCAGGGCACTAAGGCAAGAGAAGTAAGTGCCCCAGGAGGGAATCTGCCTGCGAGGGAAGCTGTGCAGCACATCCCTTGTTCCGCTCGCCACTTCCCTGACTCTTAGGCAAAGCCCATCTCAGCTGGCTTGTAGGCGTGCCTCCGTGCTCAGAAGCAGCCCCGTGGCAGGCAGGTCAGTGCGAGAAGCACTCTGGGCACGCAGCATGCTGCTTCCCATGCCCGGGACAAACCGCGAGCAGGTGCCTCGCTTGCGCTTCTATCTGCCGAGACTTGAAGCTGACCAGCGCGCACCTTCCCGCTGTGTGTGCTGCTGTCCGCAAACAGCCTCCAAACAAAGCAGGGCACTAAGACAAGAGAACTAAGCGTCCCCGGAGGGAATCTGCCTGTGAGGGAAGCTGTGCAGCACATCCCTTGTTCCGCTCGCCACTTCCCTGACTCTTAGGCAAAGCCCATCTCAGCTGGCTTGTAGGCGTGCCTGCATGCTCAGAAGCAGCCCTGTGGCAGGCAGGACAGTGCGAGAAGTAATCGGGGCATGCAGCATGCTGCTTCCCATGCCCAGGACAAACTGCGAGCAGGTGCCTGGCTTGCGCTTCAATCTGCCGAGACTTGGAGCTGGCCAGCGCGCACCTTCCCGCTGTGTGTGCTGCTGTCCGCAAACAGCCTCCAAACAAAGCAGGGCACTAAGGCAAGAGAAGTCAGCGTCCCAGGAGGGAATCTGCCTGCGAGGGAAGCTGTGCAGCACATCCCTTGTTCCGCTCGCCACTTCCCTGACTCTTAGGCAAAGCCCATCTCAGCTGGCTTGTAGGCGTGCCTGCATGCTCAGAAGCAGCCCCGTGGCAGGCAGGACAGTGCGAGATGTGTTCTGGGCACGCAGCATGCTGCTTCCCATGCCCGGGACAAACTGCGAGCAGGTGCCTGGCTTGCGCTTCAATCTGCCGAGACTTGGAGCTGGCCAGCGCGCACCTTCCCGCTGTGTGTGCTGCTGTCCGCAAAGAGCCTCCAAACAAAGCAGGGCACTAAGGCAAGAGAAGTAAGCGCCCCAGGAGGGAATCTGCCTGCGAGGGAAGCTGTGCAGCACATCCCTTGTTCCGCTCGCCGCTTCCCTGACTCTTAGGCAAAGCCCATTTCAGCTGGCTTGTAGGCGTGCCTGCATGCTCAGAAGCAGCCCCGTGGCAGGCAGGACAGTGCGAGATGTCTTCTGGGCACGCAGCATGCTGCTTCCCATGCCCGGGACAAACCGCGAGCAGGTGCCTGGCTTGCCCTTCTATGTGCCGAGACTTGGAGCTGGCCAGCGCGCACCTTCCCGCTGTGTGTGCTGCTGTCCGCAAACAGCCTCCAAACAAAGCAGGGCACTAAGGCAAGAGAAGTCAGCGCCCCAGGAGGGAATCTGCCTGCGAGGGAAGCTGTGCAGCACATCCCTTGTTCCGCTCGCCACTTCCCTGACTCTTAGGCAAAGCCCATCTCAGCTGGCTTGTAGGCGTGCCTCCGTGCTCAGAAGCAGCCCCGTGGCAGGCAGGACAGTGCGAGATGGATGTCTTCTGGGCACGCAGCATGCTGCTTCCCATGCCCGGGACAAACTGCGAGCAGGTGCCTGGCTTGCGCTTCAATCTGCCGAGACTTGGAGCTGGCCAGCGCGCACCTTCCCGCTGTGTGTGCTGCTGTCCGCAAACAGCCTCCAAACAAAGCAGGGCACTAAGGCAAGAGAACTAAGAGCCCCAGGAGGGAATCTGCCTGCGAGGGAAGCTGTGCAGCACATCCCTTGTTCCGCTCGCCACTTCCCTGACTCTTAGGCAAAGCCCATCTCAGCTGGCTTGTAGGCGTGCCTCCGTGCTCAGAAGCAGCCCCGTGGCAGGCAGGACAGTGCGAGAAGTACTCTGGGCACGCAGCATGCTGCTTCCCATGCCCGGGACAAACTGCGAGCAGGTGCCTCGCTTGCGCTTCTATCTGCCGAGACTTGGAGCTGGCCAGCGCGCACCTTCCCGCTGTGTGTGCTGCTGTCCGCAAAGAGCCTCCAAACAAAGCAGGGCACTAAGGCAAGAGAAGTCAGCGCCCTAGGAGGGAATCTGCCTGTGAGGGAACCTGTGCAGCACATCCCTTGTTCCGCTCGCCACTTCCCTGACTCTTAGGCAAAGCCCATCTCAGCTGGCTTGTAGGCGTGCCTCCGTGCTCAGAAGCAGCCCCGTGGCAGGCAGGACAGTGCGAGAAGTACTCTGGGCACGCAGCATGCTGCTTCCCATGCCCGGGACAAACTGCGAGCAGGTGCCTGGCTTGCGCTTCAATCTGCCGAGACTTGGAGCTGGCCAGCGCGCACCTTCCCGCTGTGTGTGCTGCTGTCCGCAAACGGCCTCCAAACAAAGCAGGGCACTAAGGCAAGAGAAGTAAGCGCCCCAGGAGGGAATCTGCCTGCGAGGGAAGCTGTGCAGCACATCCCTTGTTCCGCTCGCCACTTCCCTGACTCTTAGGCAAAGCCCATCTCAGCTGGCTTGTAGGCGTGCCTCCGTGCTCAGAAGCAGCCCCGTGGCAGGCAGGACAGTGCGAGATGTCTTCTGGGCACGCAGCATGCTGCTTCACATGCCCGCAACAAACTGCGAGCAGGTGCCTGGCTTGCGCTTCTATGTGCCGAGACTTGGAGCTGGCCAGCGCGCACCTTCCCGCTGTGTGTGCTGCTGTCCGCAAACAGCCTCCAAACAAAGCAGGGCACTAAGGCAGGAGAAGTAAGCGCCCCAGGAGGGAATCTGCCTGCGAGGGAAGCTGTGCAGCACATCCCTTGTTCCGCTCGCCACTTCCCTGACTCTTAGGCAAAGCCCATCTCAGCTGGCTTGTAGGCGTGCCTCAAGGCTCAGAAGCAGCCCCGTGGCAGGCAGGACAGTGCGAGATGTCTTCTGGGCACGCAGCATGCTGCTTCCCATGCCCGGGACAAACCGCGAGCAGGTGCCTCGCTTTCGCTTCAATCTGCCGAGACTTGGAGCTGGCCAGCGCGCACCTTCCCGCTGTGTGTGCTGCTGTCCGCAAACAGCCTCCAAACAAAGCAGGGCACTAAGGCAGGAGAAGTAAGCGCCCCAGGAGGGAATCTGCCTGCGAGGGAAGCTGTGCAGCACATCCCTTGTTCCGCTCGCCACTTCCCTGACTCTTAGGCAAAGCCCATCTCAGCTGGCTTGTAGGCGTGCCTCCGTGCTCAGAAGCAGCCCCGTGGCAGGCAGGACAGTGCGAGATGTCTTCTGGGCACGCAGCATGCTGCTTCCCATGCCCGGGACAAACTGCGAGCAGGTGCCTGGCTTGCGCTTCAATCTGCCGAGACTTGGAGCTGGCGAGCGCGCACCTTCCCGCTGTGTGTGCTGCTGTCCGCAAACAGCCTCCAAACAAAGCAGGGCACTAAGGCAGGAGAAGTAAGCGCCCCAGGAGGGAATCTGCCTGCGAGGGAACCTGTGCAGCACATCCCTTGTTCCGCTCGCCACTTCCCTGACTCTTAGGCAAAGCCCATCTCAGCTGGCTTGTAGGCGTGCCTGCGTGCTCAGAAGCAGCCCCGTGGCAGGCAGGACAGTGCGAGATGTCTTCTGGGCACGCAGCATGCTGCTTCCCATGTCCGCGACAAACTGCGAGCAGGTGCCTGGCTTGCGCTTCAATCTGCCGAGACTTGGAGCTGGCGAGCGCGCACCTTCCCGCTGTGTGTGCTGCTGTCCGCAAACGGCCTCCAAACAAAGCAGGGCACTAAGGCAAGAGAAGTCAGCGCCCCAGGAGGGAATCTGCCTGCGAGGGAAGCTGTGCAGCACATCCCTTGTTCCGCTCGCCACTTCCCTCACTCTTAGGCAAAGCCCATCTCAGCTGGCTTGTAGGCGTGCCTCCGTGCTCAGAAGCAGCCCCGTGGCAGGCAGGACAGTGCGAGATGTCTTCTGGGCACGCAGCATGCTGCTTCCCATGCCCGGGACAAACTGCGAGCAGGTGCCTGGCTTGCGCTTCTATGTGCCGAGACTTGGAGCTGGCCAGCGCGCACCTTCCCGCTGTGTGTGCTGCTGTCCGCAAACAGCCTCCAAACAAAGCAGGGCACTAAGGCAAGAGAAGTCAGCGCCCCAGGAGGGAATCTGCCTGCGAGGGAAGCTGTGCAGCACATCCCTTGTTCCGCTCGCCACTTCCCTGACTCTTAGGCAAAGCCCATCTCAGCTGGCTTGTAGGCGTGCCTCCGTGCTCAGAAGCAGCCCCGTGGCAGGCAGGACAGTGCGAGATGTCTTCTGGGCACGCAGCATGCTGCTTCCCATGCCCGGGACAAACTGCGAGCAGGTGCCTGGCTTGCGCTTCTATGTGCCGAGACTTGGAGCTGGCCAGCGCGCACCTTCCTGCTGTGTGTGCTGCTGTCCGCAAACAGCCTCCAAACAAAGCAGGGCACTAAGGCAAGAGAAGTCAGCGCCCCAGGAGGGAATCTGCCTGCGAGGGAAGCTGTGCAGCACATCCCTTGTTCCGCTCGCCACTTCCCTGACTCTTAGGCAAAGCCCATCTCAGCTGGCTTGTAGGCGTGCCTGCGTGCTCAGAAGCAGCCCCGTGGCAGGCAGGACAGTGCGAGATGTCTTCTGGGCACGCAGCATGCTGCTTCCCATGCCCGGGACAAACTGCGAGCAGGTGCCTGGCTTGTGCTTCTATGTGCCGAGACTTGGAGCTGGCCAGCGCGCACCTTCCCGCTGTGTGTGCTGCTGTCCGCAAACAGCCTCCAAACAAAGCAGGGCACTAAGGCAGGAGAAGTAAGCGCCCCAGGAGGGAATCTGCCTGCGAGGGAAGCTGTGCAGCACATCCCTTGTTCCGCTCGCCACTTCCCTGACTCTTAGGCAAAGCCCATCTCAGCTGGCTTGTAGGCGTGCCTCCGTGCTCAGAAGCAGCCCCGTGGCAGGCAGGACAGTGCGAGAAGTACTCTGGGCACGCAGCATGCTGCTTCCCATGCCCGGGACAAACTGCGAGCAGGTGCCTGGCTTGCGCTTCAATCTGCCGAGACTTGGAGCTGGCGAGCGCGCACCTTCCCGCTGTGTGTGCTGCTGTCCGCAAAGAGCCTCCAAACAAAGCAGGGCACTAAGGCAGGAGAAGTAAGCGCCCCAGGAGGGAATCTGCCTGCGAGGGAACCTGTGCAGCACATCCCTTGTTCCGCTCGCCACTTCCCTGACTCTTAGGCAAAGCCCATCTCAGCTGGCTTGTAGGCATGCCTCCGTGCTCAGAAGCAGCCCCGTGGCAGGCAGGACAGTGCGAGATGTCTTCTGGGCACGCAGCATGCTGCTTCCCATGCCCGGGACAAACCGCGAGCAGGTGCCTGGCTTGCGCTTCCATGCGCCGAGACTTGGAGCTGGCCAGTGCGCACCTTCCTGCTGTGTGTGCTGCTGTCCGCAACCAGCCTCCAAACAAAGCAGGGCACTAAGGCAAGAGAAGTAAGCGCCCCAGGAGGGAATCTGCCTGCGAGGGAAGCTGTGCAGCCCATTTCTTGTTCCGCTCGCCACTTCCCTCACTCTTAGGCAAAGCCCATCTCAGCTGGCTTGTAGGCTTGCCTCCGTGCTCAGAAGCAGCCCCGTGGCAGGCAGGACAGTGCGAGATGTCTTCTGGGCACGCAGCATGCTGCTTCCCATGCCCGGGACAAACCGCGAGCAGGTGCCTGGCTTGCGCTTCCATGTGCCGAGACTTGGAGCTGGCCAGCGCGCACCTTCCCGCTGTGTGTGCTGCTGTCCGCAAACAGCCTCCAAACAAAGCAGGGCACTAAGGCAGGAGAAGTAAGCGCCCCAGGAGGGAATCTGCCTGCGAGGGAAGCTGTGCAGCACATCCCTTGTTCCGCTCGCCACTTCCCTGACTCTTAGGCAAAGCCCATCTCAGCTGGCTTGTAGGCGTGCCTCCGTGCTCAGAAGCAGCCCCGTGGCAGGCAGGACAGTGCGAGAAGTACTCTGGGCACGCAGCATGCTGCTTCCCATGCCCGGGACAAACTGCGAGCAGGTGCCTGGCTTGCGCTTCAATCTGCCGAGACTTGGAGCTGGCGAGCGCGCACCTTCCCGCTGTGTGTGCTGCTGTCCGCAAAGAGCCTCCAAACAAAGCAGGGCACTAAGGCAGGAGAAGTAAGCGCCCCAGGAGGGAATCTGCCTGCGAGGGAACCTGTGCAGCACATCCCTTGTTCCGCTCGCCACTTCCCTGACTCTTAGGCAAAGCCCATCTCAGCTGGCTTGTAGGCGTGCCTCCGTGCTCAGAAGCAGCCCCGTGGCAGGCAGGACAGTGCGAGATGTCTTCTGGGCACGCAGCATGCTGCTTCCCATGCCCGGGACAAACCGCGAGCAGGTGCCTGGCTTGCGCTTCCATGCGCCGAGACTTGGAGCTGGCCAGTGCGCACCTTCCTGCTGTGTGTGCTGCTGTCCGCAACCAGCCTCCAAACAAAGCAGGGCACTAAGGCAAGAGAAGTAAGCGCCCCAGGAGGGAATCTGCCTGCGAGGGAAGCTGTGCAGCCCATTTCTTGTTCCGCTCGCCACTTCCCTCACTCTTAGGCAAAGCCCATCTCAGCTGGCTTGTAGGCTTGCCTCCGTGCTCAGAAGCAGCCCCGTGGCAGGCAGGACAGTGCGAGATGTCTTCTGGGCACGCAGCATGCTGCTTCCCATGCCCGGGACAAACCGCGAGCAGGTGCCTGGCTTGCGCTTCCATGTGCCGAGACTTGGAGCTGGCCAGCGCGCACCTTCCCGCTCTGTGTGCTGCTGTCCGCAAACAGCCTCCAAACAAAGCAGGGCGCTTAGGCAGGAGAAGTAGGCACAGCAGGAGGGAATCTGCCTGCGAGGGAAGCTGTGCAGCCCATTTCTTGTTCCGCTCGCCACTTCCCTCACTCTTAGGCAAAGCCCATCTCAGCTGGCTTGTAGGCGTGCCTCCATGCTCAGAAGCAACCCCGTGGCAGGCAGGACAGAGCGAGATGTCTTCTGGGCACGCAGCATGCTGCTTCCCATGCCCGGGACAAACTGCGAGCAGGTGCCTCGCTTGCGCTTGTATGTGCCGAGACTTGGAGCTGGCCAGCGCGCACCTTCCCGCTGTGTGTGCTGCTGTTCGCAAACAGCCTCCAAACAAAGCAGGGCACTAAGGCAAGAGAAGTAAGTGCCCCAGGAGGGAATCTGCCTGCGAGGGAGGCTGTGCAGCACATCCCTTGTTCCGCTCGCCGCTTGCCTCGCTCTTAGGCAAAGCCCATCTCAACTGGCTTGTAGGCGTGCCTCCGTGCTCAGAAGCAGCCCCGTGGCAGGCAGGTCAGTGCGAGAAGTACTCTGGGCACGCAGCATGCTGCTTCCCATGCCCGGGACAAACCGCGAGCAGGTGCCTCGCTTGCGCTTCTATCTGCCGAGAGTTGGAGCTGGCCAGAATGTACCTTCCCGCTGTGTGTGCTGCTGTCCGCAAACAGCCTCCAAACAAAGCAGGGCGCTTAGGCAGGAGAAGTAGGCACAGCAGGAGGGAATCTGCCTGCGAGGGAAGCTGTGCAGCCCATTTCTTGTTCCGCTCGCCACTTCCCTCACTCTTAGGCAAAGCCCATCTCAGCTGGCTTGTAGGCATGCCTCCGTGCTCAGAAGCAGCCCCGTGGCAGGCAGGACAGTGCGGGATGTCTTCTGGGAACGCAGCATGCTGCTTCCCATGCCTGGGACAAACCGCGAGCAGGTGCCTGGCTTGCGCTTCCATGTGCCGAGACTTGGAGCTGGCCAGCGCGCACCTTCCCGCTCTGTGTGCTGCTGTCCGCAAACAGCCTCCAAACAAAGCAGGGCGCTTAGGCAGGAGAAGTAGGCACAGCAGGAGGGAATCTGCCTGCGAGGGAAGCTGTGCAGCCCATTTCTTGTTCCGCTCGCCACTTCCCTGACTCTTAGGCAAAGCCCATCTCAGCTGGCTTGTAGGCGTGCCTCCGTGCTCAGAAGCAGCCCCGTGGCAGGCAGGTCAGTGCGAGAAGCACTCTGGGCACGCAGCATGCTGCTTCCCATGCCCGGGACAAACCGCGAGCAGGTGCCTCGCTTGCGCTTCTATCTGCCGAGACTTGAAGCTGACCAGCGCGCACCTTCCCGCTGTGTGTGCTGCTGTCCGCAAACAGCCTCCAAACAAAGCAGGGCACTAAGACAAGAGAACTAAGCGTCCCCGGAGGGAATCTGCCTGTGAGGGAAGCTGTGCAGCACATCCCTTGTTCCGCTCGCCACTTCCCTGACTCTTAGGCAAAGCCCATCTCAGCTGGCTTGTAGGCGTGCCTGCATGCTCAGAAGCAGCCCTGTGGCAGGCAGGACAGTGCGAGAAGTAATCGGGGCATGCAGCATGCTGCTTCCCATGCCCAGGACAAACTGCGAGCAGGTGCCTGGCTTGCGCTTCAATCTGCCGAGACTTGGAGCTGGCCAGCGCGCACCTTCCCGCTGTGTGTGCTGCTGTCCGCAAAGAGCCTCCAAACAAAGCAGGGCACTAAGGCAAGAGAAGTAAGCGCCCCAGGAGGGAATCTGCCTGCGAGGGAAGCTGTGCAGCACATCCCTTGTTCCGCTCGCCGCTTCCCTGACTCTTAGGCAAAGCCCATTTCAGCTGGCTTGTAGGCGTGCCTGCATGCTCAGAAGCAGCCCCGTGGCAGGCAGGACAGTGCGAGATGTCTTCTGGGCACGCAGCATGCTGCTTCCCATGCCCGGGACAAACCGCGAGCAGGTGCCTGGCTTGCCCTTCTATGTGCCGAGACTTGGAGCTGGCCAGCGCGCACCTTCCCGCTGTGTGTGCTGCTGTCCGCAAACAGCCTCCAAACAAAGCAGGGCACTAAGGCAAGAGAAGTCAGCGCCCCAGGAGGGAATCTGCCTGCGAGGGAAGCTGTGCAGCACATCCCTTGTTCCGCTCGCCACTTCCCTGACTCTTAGGCAAAGCCCATCTCAGCTGGCTTGTAGGCGTGCCTCCGTGCTCAGAAGCAGCCCCGTGGCAGGCAGGACAGTGCGAGATGGATGTCTTCTGGGCACGCAGCATGCTGCTTCCCACGCCCGGGACAAACTGCGAGCAGGTGCCTGGCTTACGCTTCTATGTGCCGAGACTTGGAGCTGGTCAGCGCACACCTTCCCGCTGTGTGTGCTGCTGTCTGCAAACAGCCTCCAAACAAAGCAGGGCACTAAGGCAAGAGAACTAAGAGCCCCAGGAGGGAATCTGCCTGCGAGGGAAGCTGTGCAGCACATCCCTTGTTCCGCTCGCCACTTCCCTGACTCTTAGGCAAAGCCCATCTCAGCTGGCTTGTAGGCGTGCCTCCGTGTTCAGAAGCAGCCCCGTGGCAGGCAGGACAGTGCGGGATGTCTTCTGGGCACGCAGCAAGCTGCTTCCCATGCCCGGGACAAACTGCGAGCAGGTGCCTGGCTTGCGCTTCTATGTGCCGAGACCTGGAGCTGGCCAGCGCGCACCTTCCCGCTGTGTGTGCTGCTGTCTGCAAACAGCCTCCAAAGAAAGCAGGGCACTAAGGCAGGAGAACTAAGAGCCCCAGGAGGGAATCTGCCTGCGAGGGAAGCTGTGCAGCACATCCCTTGTTCCGCTCGCCACTTCCCTGACTCTTAGGCAAAGCCCATCTCAGTTGGCTTGTAGGCGTGCCTCCATGCTCAGAAGCAGCCCCGTGGCAGGCAGGACAGTGCGAGAAGTACTCTGGGCACGCAGCATACTGCTTCCCACGCCCGGGACAAACTGCGAGCAGGTGCCTGGCTTGTGCTTCCATCTGCAGAGACTTGGAGCTGGTCAGCGCGCACCTTCCCGCTGTGTGTGCTGCTGTCCGCAAACAGCCTCCAAACAAAGCAGGGCACTAAGGCAAGAGAAGTCAGCGCCCCAGGAGGGAATCTGCCTGCGAGGGAAGCTGTGCAGCACATCCCTTGTTCCGCTCGCCACTTCCCTGACTCTTAGGCAAAGCCCATCTCAGCTGGCTTGTAGGCGTGCCTCCGTGCTCAGAAGCAGCCCCGTGGCAGGCAGGACAGTGCGGGATGTCTTCTGGGCATGCAGCATGCTGCTTCCCATGCCCGGGACAAACCGCGAGCAGGTGCCTCGCTTGCGCTTCTATCTGCCGAGACTTGGAGCTGGCCAGCGCGCACCTTCCCGCTGTGTGTGCTGCTGTCCGCAAACAGCCTCCAAACAAAGCAGGGCACTAAGGCAGGAGAACTAAGAGCCCCAGGAGGGAATCTGCCTGCGAGGGAAGCTGTGCAGCACATCCCTTGTTCCGCTCGCCACTTCCCTGACTCTTAGGCAAAGCCCATCTCAGCTGGCTTGTAGGCGTGCCTCCGTGCTCAGAAGCAGCCCCGTGGCAGGCAGGACAGTGCGGGATGTCTTCTGGGCACGCAGCATGCTGCTTCCCACGCCCGGGACAAACCGCGAGCAGGTGCCTCGCTTGCGCTTCTATCTGCCGAGACTTGGAGCTGGCCAGCGCGCACCTTCCCGCTGTGTGTGCTGCTCTCCGCAAACAGCCTCCAAACAAAGCAGGGCACAAAGGCAGGAGAACTAAGAGCCCCAGGAGGGAATCTGCCTGCGAGGGGAGCTGTGCAGCACATCCCTTGTTCCGCTCGCCACTTCCCTGACTCTTAGGCAAAGCCCATCTCAGCTGGCTTGTAGGCGTGCCTCCGTGCTCAGAAGCAGCCCCGTGGCAGGCAGGACAGTGCGGGATGTCTTCTGGGCACGCAGCATACTGCTTCCCATGCCCGGGACAAACCGCGAGCAGGTGCCTGGCTTGCGCTTCTATGTGCCGAGAGTTGGAGCTGGCCAGCGCGCACCTTCCCGCTGTGTGTGCTGCTGTCCGCAAAGAGCCTCCAAACAAAGCAGGGCACTAAGGCAAGAGAACTAAGAGCCCCAGGAGGGAATCTGCCTGCGAGGGAAGCTGTGCAGCACATCCCTTGTTCCGCTCGCCACTTCCCTGACTCTTAGGCAAAGCCCATCTCAGCTGGCTTGTAGGCGTGCCTCCGTGCTCAGAAGCAGCCCCGTGGCAGGCAGGACAGTGCGGGATGTCTTCTGGGCACGCAGCATGCTGCTTCCCATGCCCGGGACAAACTGCGAGCAGGTGCCTCGCTTGCGCTTCCATGTGCCGAGACTTGGAGCTGGCCAGCGCGCACCTTCCCGCTGTGTGTGCTGCTGTCCGCAAAGAGCCTCCAAACAAAGCAGGGCACTAAGGCAAGAGAACTAAGAGCCCCAGGAGGGAATCTGCCTGAAAGGGAAGCTGTGCAGCACATCCCTTGTTCCTCTCACCACTTCCCTGACTCTTAGGCAAAGCCCATCTCAGCTGGCTTGTAGGCGTGCCTCCGTGTTCAGAAGCAGCCCCGTGGCAGGCAGGACAGTGCGGGATGTCTTCTGGGCACGCAGCAAGCTGCTTCCCATGCCCGGGACAAACTGCGAGCAGGTGCCTCGCTTGCGCTTCTATGTGCCGAGACCTGGAGCTGGCCAGCGCGCACCTTCCCGCTGTGTGTGCTGCTGTCCGCAAACAGCCTCCAAACAAAGCAGGGCACTAAGGCAAGAGAACTAAGAGCCCCAGGAGGGAATCTGCCTGCGAGGGAAGCTGTGCAGCACATCCCTTGTTCCGCTCGCCACTTCCCTGACTCTTAGGCAAAGCCCATCTCAGCTGGCTTGTAGGCATGCCTCCGTGCTCAGAAGCAGCCCCGTGGCAGGCAGGACAGTGCGAGATGTCTTCTGGGCACGCAGCATGCTGCTTCCCATGCCCGGGACAAACCGCGAGCAGGTGCCTGGCTTGCGCTTCCATGCGCCGAGACTTGGAGCTGGCCAGTGCGCACCTTCCTGCTGTGTGTGCTGCTGTCCGCAACCAGCCTCCAAACAAAGCAGGGCACTAAGGCAAGAGAAGTAAGCGCCCCAGGAGGGAATCTGCCTGCGAGGGAAGCTGTGCAGCCCATTTCTTGTTCCGCTCGCCACTTCCCTCACTCTTAGGCAAAGCCCATCTCAGCTGGCTTGTAGGCTTGCCTCCGTGCTCAGAAGCAGCCCCGTGGCAGGCAGGACAGTGCGAGATGTCTTCTGGGCACGCAGCATGCTGCTTCCCATGCCCGGGACAAACCGCGAGCAGGTGCCTGGCTTGCGCTTCCATGTGCCGAGACTTGGAGCTGGCCAGCGCGCACCTTCCCGCTCTGTGTGCTGCTGTCCGCAAACAGCCTCCAAACAAAGCAGGGCGCTTAGGCAGGAGAAGTAGGCACAGCAGGAGGGAATCTGCCTGCGAGGGAAGCTGTGCAGCCCATTTCTTGTTCCGCTCGCCACTTCCCTCACTCTTAGGCAAAGCCCATCTCAGCTGGCTTGTAGGCGTGCCTCCATGCTCAGAAGCAACCCCGTGGCAGGCAGGACAGAGCGAGATGTCTTCTGGGCACGCAGCATGCTGCTTCCCATGCCCGGGACAAACTGCGAGCAGGTGCCTCGCTTGCGCTTGTATGTGCCGAGACTTGGAGCTGGCCAGCGCGCACCTTCCCGCTGTGTGTGCTGCTGTTCGCAAACAGCCTCCAAACAAAGCAGGGCACTAAGGCAAGAGAAGTAAGTGCCCCAGGAGGGAATCTGCCTGCGAGGGAGGCTGTGCAGCACATCCCTTGTTCCGCTCGCCGCTTGCCTCGCTCTTAGGCAAAGCCCATCTCAACTGGCTTGTAGGCGTGCCTCCGTGCTCAGAAGCAGCCCCGTGGCAGGCAGGTCAGTGCGAGAAGTACTCTGGGCACGCAGCATGCTGCTTCCCATGCCCGGGACAAACCGCGAGCAGGTGCCTCGCTTGCGCTTCTATCTGCCGAGAGTTGGAGCTGACCAGAATGTACCTTCCCGCTGTGTGTGCTGCTGTCCGCAAACAGCCTCCAAACAAAGCAGGGCGCTTAGGCAGGAGAAGTAGGCACAGCAGGAGGGAATCTGCCTGCGAGGGAAGCTGTGCAGCCCATTTCTTGTTCCGCTCGCCACTTCCCTGACTCTTAGGCAAAGCCCATCTCAGCTGGCTTGTAGGCATGCCTCCGTGCTCAGAAGCAGCCCCGTGGCAGGCAGGACAGTGCGGGATGTCTTCTGGGAACGCAGCATGCTGCTTCCCATGCCTGGGACAAACCGCGAGCAGGTGCCTGGCTTGCGCTTCCATGTGCCGAGACTTGGAGCTGGCCAGCGCGCACCTTCCCGCTCTGTGTGCTGCTGTCCGCAAACAGCCTCCAAACAAAGCAGGGCGCTTAGGCAGGAGAAGTAGGCACAGCAGGAGGGAATCTGCCTGCGAGGGAAGCTGTGCAGCCCATTTCTTGTTCCGCTCGCCACTTCCCTGACTCTTAGGCAAAGCCCATCTCAGCTGGCTTGTAGGCGTGCCTGCATGCTCAGAAGCAGCCCCGTGGCAGGCAGGACAGTGCGAGATGTGTTCTGGGCACGCAGCATGCTGCTTCCCATGCCCGGGACAAACTGCGAGCAGGTGCCTGGCTTGCGCTTCAATCTGCCGAGACTTGGAGCTGGCCAGCGCGCACCTTCCCGCTGTGTGTGCTGCTGTCCGCAAACAGCCTCCAAACAAAGCAGGGCACTAAGGCAAGAGAAGTAAGCGCCCCAGGAGGGAATCTGCCTGCGAGGGAAGCTGTGCAGCACATCCCTTGTTCCGCTCGCCGCTTCCCTGACTCTTAGGCAAAGCCCATTTCAGCTGGCTTGTAGGCGTGCCTGCATGCTCAGAAGCAGCCCCGTGGCAGGCAGGACAGTGCGAGATGTCTTCTGGGCACGCAGCATGCTGCTTCCCATGCCCGGGACAAACCGCGAGCAGGTGCCTGGCTTGCCCTTCTATGTGCCGAGACTTGGAGCTGGTCAGCGCACACCTTCCCGCTGTGTGTGCTGCTGTCTGCAAACAGCCTCCAAACAAAGCAGGGCACTAAGGCAAGAGAAGTCAGCGCCCCAGGAGGGAATCTGCCTGCGAGGGAAGCTGTGCAGCACATCCCTTGTTCCGCTCGCCACTTCCCTGACTCTTAGGCAAAGCCCATCTCAGCTGGCTTGTAGGCGTGCCTCCGTGTTCAGAAGCAGCCCCGTGGCAGGCAGGACAGTGCGGGATGTCTTCTGGGCACGCAGCAAGCTGCTTCCCATGCCCGGGACAAACTGCGAGCAGGTGCCTGGCTTGCGCTTCTATGTGCCGAGACCTGGAGCTGGCCAGCGCGCACCTTCCCGCTGTGTGTGCTGCTGTCTGCAAACAGCCTCCAAACAAAGCAGGGCACTAAGGCAGGAGAACTAAGAGCCCCAGGAGGGAATCTGCCTGCGAGGGAAGCTGTGCAGCACATCCCTTGTTCCGCTCGCCACTTCCCTGACTCTTAGGCAAAGCCCATCTCAGTTGGCTTGTAGGCGTGCCTCCATGCTCAGAAGCAGCCCCGTGGCAGGCAGGACAGTGCGAGAAGTACTCTGGGCACGCAGCATACTGCTTCCCACGCCCGGGACAAACTGCGAGCAGGTGCCTGGCTTGTGCTTCCATCTGCAGAGACTTGGAGCTGGTCAGCGCGCACCTTCCCGCTGTGTGTGCTGCTGTCCGCAAACAGCCTCCAAACAAAGCAGGGCACTAAGGCAAGAGAAGTCAGCGCCCCAGGAGGGAATCTGCCTGCGAGGGAAGCTGTGCAGCACATCCCTTGTTCCGCTCGCCACTTCCCTGACTCTTAGGCAAAGCCCATCTCAGCTGGCTTGTAGGCGTGCCTCCGTGCTCAGAAGCAGCCCCGTGGAAGGCAGGACAGTGCGGGATGTCTTCTGGGCATGCAGCATGCTGCTTCCCATGCCCGGGACAAACCGCGAGCAGGTGCCTCGCTTGCGCTTCTATCTGCCGAGACTTGGAGCTGGCCAGCGCGCACCTTCCCGCTGTGTGTGCTGCTGTCCGCAAACAGCCTCCAAACAAAGCAGGGCACTAAGGCAGGAGAACTAAGAGCCCCAGGAGGGAATCTGCCTGCGAGGGAAGCTGTGCAGCACATCCCTTGTTCCGCTCGCCACTTCCCTGACTCTTAGGCAAAGCCCATCTCAGCTGGCTTGTAGGCGTGCCTCCGTGCTCAGAAGCAGCCCCGTGGCAGGCAGGACAGTGCGGGATGTCTTCTGGGCACGCAGCATGCTGCTTCCCACGCCCGGGACAAACCGCGAGCAGGTGCCTCGCTTGCGCTTCTATCTGCCGAGACTTGGAGCTGGCCAGCGCGCACCTTCCCGCTGTGTGTGCTGCTCTCCGCAAACAGCCTCCAAACAAAGCAGGGCACAAAGGCAGGAGAACTAAGAGCCCCAGGAGGGAATCTGCCTGCGAGGGGAGCTGTGCAGCACATCCCTTGTTCCGCTCGCCACTTCCCTGACTCTTAGGCAAAGCCCATCTCAGCTGGCTTGTAGGCGTGCCTCCGTGCTCAGAAGCAGCCCCGTGGCAGGCAGGACAGTGCGGGATGTCTTCTGGGCACGCAGCATACTGCTTCCCATGCCCGGGACAAACCGCGAGCAGGTGCCTGGCTTGCGCTTCTATGTGCCGAGAGTTGGAGCTGGCCAGCGCGCACCTTCCCGCTGTGTGTGCTGCTGTCCGCAAAGAGCCTCCAAAGAAAGCAGGGCACTAAGGCAAGAGAACTAAGAGCCCCAGGAGGGAATCTGCCTGCGAGGGAAGCTGTGCAGCACATCCCTTGTTCCGCTCGCCACTTCCCTGACTCTTAGGCAAAGCCCATCTCAGCTGGCTTGTAGGCGTGCCTCCGTGCTCAGAAGCAGCCCCGTGGCAGGCAGGACAGTGCGGGATGTCTTCTGGGCACGCAGCATGCTGCTTCCCATGCCCGGGACAAACTGCGAGCAGGTGCCTCGCTTGCGCTTCCATGTGCCGAGACTTGGAGCTGGCCAGCGCGCACCTTCCCGCTGTGTGTGCTGCTGTCCGCAAAGAGCCTCCAAACAAAGCAGGGCACTAAGGCAAGAGAACTAAGAGCCCCAGGAGGGAATCTGCCTGAAAGGGAAGCTGTGCAGCACATCCCTTGTTCCTCTCACCACTTCCCTGACTCTTAGGCAAAGCCCATCTCAGCTGGCTTGTAGGCGTGCCTCCGTGTTCAGAAGCAGCCCCGTGGCAGGCAGGACAGTGCGGGATGTCTTCTGGGCACGCAGCAAGCTGCTTCCCATGCCCGGGACAAACTGCGAGCAGGTGCCTCGCTTGCGCTTCTATGTGCCGAGACCTGGAGCTGGCCAGCGCGCACCTTCCCGCTGTGTGTGCTGCTGTCCGCAAACAGCCTCCAAACAAAGCAGGGCACTAAGGCAAGAGAACTAAGCGCCCCAGGAGGGAATCTGCCTGCGAGGGAAGCTGTGCAGCACATCCCTTGTTCCGCTCGCCACTTCCCTGACTCTTAGGCAAAGCCCATCTCAGCTGGCTTGTAGGCGTGCCTCCGTGCTCAGAAGCAGCCCCGTGGCAGGCAGGACAGTGCGAGAAGTACTCTGGGCACGCAGCATACTGCTTCCCATGCCCGGGACAAACTGCGAGCAGGTGCCTGGCTTGTGCTTCCATCTGCCGAGACTTGGAGCTGGTCAGCGCACACCTTCCCGCTGTGTGTGCTGCTGTCCGCAAACAGCCTCCAAACAAAGCAGGGCACTAAGGCAAGAGAACTAAGAGCCCCAGGAGGGAATCTGCCTGCGAGGGAAGCTGTGCAGCACATCCCTTGTTCCGCTCGCCACTTCCCTGACTCTTAGGCAAAGCCCATCTCAGCTGGCTTGTAGGCGTGCCTCCGTGGTCAGAAGCAGCCCCGTGGCAGGCAGGACAGTGCGGGATGTCTTCTGGGCACGCAGCATACTGCTTCCCATGCCCGGGACAAACCGCGAGCAGGTGCCTGGCTTGCGCTTCTATGTGCCGAGAGTTGGAGCTGGCCAGCACGCACCTTCCCGCTGTGTGTGCTGCTGTCCGCAAAGAGCCTCCAAACAAAGCAGGGCACTAAGGCAAGAGAACTAAGAGCCCCAGGAGGGAATCTGCCTGAAAGGGAAGCTGTGCAGCACATCCCTTGTTCCTCTCGCCACTTCCCTGACTCTTAGGCAAAGCCCATCTCAGCTGGCTTGTAGGCATGCCTCCGTGTTCAGAAGCAGCCCCGTGGCAGGCAGGACAGTGCGGGATGTCTTCTGGGCACGCAGCAAGCTGCTTCCCACGCCCGGGACAAACTGCGAGCAGGTGCCTGGCTTGCGCTTCTATGTGCCGAGACCTGGAGCTGGCCAGCGCGCACCTTCCCGCTGTGTGTGCTGCTGTCTGCAAACAGCCTCCAAAGAAAGCAGGGCACTAAGGCAAGAGAACTAAGAGCCCCAGGAGGGAATCTGCCTGCGAGGGAACCTGTACAGCACATCCCTTGTTCCGCTCGCCACTTCCCTGACTCTTAGGCAAAGCCCATCTCAGTTGGCTTGTAGGCGTGCCTCCATGCTCAGAAGCAGCCCCGTGGCAGGCAGGACAGTGCGAGAAGTACTCTGGGCACGCAGCATACTGCTTCCCATGCCCGGGACAAACTGCGAGCAGGTGCCTGGCTTGTGCTTCCATCTGCCGAGACTTGGAGCTGGTCAGCGCACACCTTCCCGCTGTGTGTGCTGCTGTCCGCAAACAGCCTCCAAACAAAGCAGGGCACTAAGGCAAGAGAAGTCAGCGCCCCAGGAGGGAATCTGCCTGCGAGGGAAGCTGTGCAGCCCATTTCTTGTTCCGCTCGCCACTTCCCTGACTCTTAGGCAAAGCCCATCTCAGCTGGCTTGTAGGCATGCCTCCGTGCTCAGAAGCAGCCCCGTGGCAGGCAGGACAGTGCGGGATGTCTTCTGGGAACGCAGCATGCTGCTTCCCATGCCTGGGACAAACCGCGAGCAGGTGCCTGGCTTGCGCTTCCATGTGCCGAGACTTGGAGCTGGCCAGCGCGCACCTTCCCGCTCTGTGTGCTGCTGTCCGCAAACAGCCTCCAAACAAAGCAGGGCACTAAGGCAAGAGAAGTAAGCGCCCCAGGAGGGAATCTGCCTGCGAGGGAAGCTGTGCAGCACATCCCTTGTTCCGCTCGCCGCTTGCCTCACTCTTAGGCAAAGCCCATCTCAGCTGGCTTGTAGGCGTGCCTCCGTGCTCAGAAGCAGCCCCGTGGCAGGCAGGTCAGTGCGAGAAGCACTCTGGGCACGCAGCATGCTGCTTCCCATGCCCGGGACAAACCGCGAGCAGGTGCCTCGCTTGCGCTTCTATCTGCCGAGACTTGAAGCTGACCAGCGCGCACCTTCCCGCTGTGTGTGCTGCTGTCTGCAAACAGCCTCCAAAGAAAGCAGGGCACTAAGGCAGGAGAACTAAGAGCCCCAGGAGGGAATCTGCCTGCGAGGGAAGCTGTGCAGCACATCCCTTGTTCCGCTCGCCACTTCCCTGACTCTTAGGCAAAGCCCATCTCAGTTGGCTTGTAGGCGTGCCTCCATGCTCAGAAGCAGCCCCGTGGCAGGCAGGACAGTGCGAGAAGTACTCTGGGCACGCAGCATACTGCTTCCCACGCCCGGGACAAACTGCGAGCAGGTGCCTGGCTTGTGCTTCCATCTGCAGAGACTTGGAGCTGGTCAGCGCGCACCTTCCCGCTGTGTGTGCTGCTGTCCGCAAACAGCCTCCAAACAAAGCAGGGCACTAAGGCAAGAGAAGTCAGCGCCCCAGGAGGGAATCTGCCTGCGAGGGAAGCTGTGCAGCACATCCCTTGTTCCGCTCGCCACTTCCCTGACTCTTAGGCAAAGCCCATCTCAGCTGGCTTGTAGGCGTGCCTCCGTGCTCAGAAGCAGCCCCGTGGCAGGCAGGACAGTGCGGGATGTCTTCTGGGCATGCAGCATGCTGCTTCCCATGCCCGGGACAAACCGCGAGCAGGTGCCTCGCTTGCGCTTCTATCTGCCGAGACTTGGAGCTGGCCAGCGCGCACCTTCCCGCTGTGTGTGCTGCTGTCCGCAAACAGCCTCCAAACAAAGCAGGGCACTAAGGCAGGAGAACTAAGAGCCCCAGGAGGGAATCTGCCTGCGAGGGAAGCTGTGCAGCACATCCCTTGTTCCGCTCGCCACTTCCCTGACTCTTAGGCAAAGCCCATCTCAGCTGGCTTGTAGGCGTGCCTCCGTGCTCAGAAGCAGCCCCGTGGCAGGCAGGACAGTGCGGGATGTCTTCTGGGCACGCAGCATGCTGCTTCCCACGCCCGGGACAAACCGCGAGCAGGTGCCTCGCTTGCGCTTCTATGTGCCGAGACTTGGAGCTGGCCAGCGCGCACCTTCCCGCTGTGTGTGCTGCTCTCCGCAAACAGCCTCCAAACAAAGCAGGGCACAAAGGCAGGAGAACTAAGAGCCCCAGGAGGGAATCTGCCTGCGAGGGGAGCTGTGCAGCACATCCCTTGTTCCGCTCGCCACTTCCCTGACTCTTAGGCAAAGCCCATCTCAGCTGGCTTGTAGGCGTGCCTCCGTGCTCAGAAGCAGCCCCGTGGCAGGCAGGACAGTGCGGGATGTCTTCTGGGCACGCAGCATACTGCTTCCCATGCCCGGGACAAACCGCGAGCAGGTGCCTGGCTTGCGCTTCTATGTGCCGAGAGTTGGAGCTGGCCAGCGCGCACCTTCCCGCTGTGTGTGCTGCTGTCCGCAAAGAGCCTCCAAACAAAGCAGGGCACTAAGGCAAGAGAACTAAGAGCCCCAGGAGGGAATCTGCCTGCGAGGGAAGCTGTGCAGCACATCCCTTGTTCCGCTCGCCACTTCCCTGACTCTTAGGCAAAGCCCATCTCAGCTGGCTTGTAGGCGTGCCTCCGTGCTCAGAAGCAGCCCCGTGGCAGGCAGGACAGTGCGGGATGTCTTCTGGGCACGCAGCATGCTGCTTCCCATGCCCGGGACAAACTGCGAGCAGGTGCCTCGCTTGCGCTTCCATGTGCCGAGACTTGGAGCTGGCCAGCGCGCACCTTCCCGCTGTGTGTGCTGCTGTCCGCAAAGAGCCTCCAAACAAAGCAGGGCACTAAGGCAAGAGAACTAAGAGCCCCAGGAGGGAATCTGCCTGAAAGGGAAGCTGTGCAGCACATCCCTTGTTCCTCTCACCACTTCCCTGACTCTTAGGCAAAGCCCATCTCAGCTGGCTTGTAGGCGTGCCTCCGTGCTCAGAAGCAGCCCCGTGGCAGGCAGGACAGTGCGGGATGTCTTCTGGGCACGCAGCAAGCTGCTTCCCATGCCCGGGACAAACTGCGAGCAGGTGCCTCGCTTGCGCTTCTATGTGCCGAGACCTGGAGCTGGCCAGCGCGCACCTTCCCGCTGTGTGTGCTGCTGTCCGCAAACAGCCTCCAAAGAAAGCAGGGCACTAAGGCAAGAGAACTAAGAGCCCCAGGAGGGAATCTGCCTGCGAGGGAAGCTGTGCAGCACATCCCTTGTTCCGCTCGCCACTTCCCTGACTCTTAGGCAAAGCCCATCTCAGCTGGCTTGTAGGCGTGCCTCCGTGCTCAGAAGCAGCCCCGTGGCAGGCAGGACAGTGCGAGAAGTACTCTGGGCACGCAGCATACTGCTTCCCATGCCCGGGACAAACTGCGAGCAGGTGCCTGGCTTGTGCTTCCATCTGCCGAGACTTGGAGCTGGTCAGCGCACACCTTCCCGCTGTGTGTGCTGCTGTCCGCAAACAGCCTCCAAACAAAGCAGGGCACTAAGGCAAGAGAACTAAGAGCCCCAGGAGGGAATCTGCCTGCGAGGGAAGCTGTGCAGCACATCCCTTGTTCCGCTCGCCACTTCCCTGACTCTTAGGCAAAGCCCATCTCAGCTGGCTTGTAGGCGTGCCTCCGTGGTCAGAAGCAGCCCCGTGGCAGGCAGGACAGTGCGGGATGTCTTCTGGGCACGCAGCATACTGCTTCCCATGCCCGGGACAAACCGCGAGCAGGTGCCTGGCTTGCGCTTCTATGTGCCGAGAGTTGGAGCTGGCCAGCACGCACCTTCCCGCTGTGTGTGCTGCTGTCCGCAAAGAGCCTCCAAACAAAGCAGGGCACTAAGGCAAGAGAACTAAGAGCCCCAGGAGGGAATCTGCCTGAAAGGGAAGCTGTGCAGCACATCCCTTGTTCCTCTCGCCACTTCCCTGACTCTTAGGCAAAGCCCATCTCAGCTGGCTTGTAGGCATGCCTCCGTGTTCAGAAGCAGCCCCGTGGCAGGCAGGACAGTGCGGGATGTCTTCTGGGCACGCAGCAAGCTGCTTCCCACGCCCGGGACAAACTGCGAGCAGGTGCCTGGCTTGCGCTTCTATGTGCCGAGACCTGGAGCTGGCCAGCGCGCACCTTCCCGCTGTGTGTGCTGCTGTCTGCAAACAGCCTCCAAAGAAAGCAGGGCACTAAGGCAAGAGAACTAAGAGCCCCAGGAGGGAATCTGCCTGCGAGGGAACCTGTACAGCACATCCCTTGTTCCGCTCGCCACTTCCCTGACTCTTAGGCAAAGCCCATCTCAGTTGGCTTGTAGGCGTGCCTCCATGCTCAGAAGCAGCCCCGTGGCAGGCAGGACAGTGCGAGAAGTACTCTGGGCACGCAGCATACTGCTTCCCATGCCCGGGACAAACTGCGAGCAGGTGCCTGGCTTGTGCTTCCATCTGCCGAGACTTGGAGCTGGTCAGCGCACACCTTCCCGCTGTGTGTGCTGCTGTCCGCAAACAGCCTCCAAACAAAGCAGGGCACTAAGGCAAGAGAAGTCAGCGCCCCAGGAGGGAATCTGCCTGCGAGGGAAGCTGTGCAGCCCATTTCTTGTTCCGCTCGCCACTTCCCTGACTCTTAGGCAAAGCCCATCTCAGCTGGCTTGTAGGCATGCCTCCGTGCTCAGAAGCAGCCCCGTGGCAGGCAGGACAGTGCGGGATGTCTTCTGGGAACGCAGCATGCTGCTTCCCATGCCTGGGACAAACCGCGAGCAGGTGCCTGGCTTGCGCTTCCATGTGCCGAGACTTGGAGCTGGCCAGCGCGCACCTTCCCGCTCTGTGTGCTGCTGTCCGCAAACAGCCTCCAAACAAAGCAGGGCACTAAGGCAAGAGAAGTAAGTGCCCCAGGAGGGAATCTGCCTGCGAGGGAAGCTGTGCAGCACATCCCTTGTTCCGCTCGCCGCTTGCCTCACTCTTAGGCAAAGCCCATCTCAGCTGGCTTGTAGGCGTGCCTCCGTGCTCAGAAGCAGCCCCGTGGCAGGCAGGTCAGTGCGAGAAGCACTCTGGGCACGCAGCATGCTGCTTCCCATGCCCGGGACAAACCGCGAGCAGGTGCCTCGCTTGCGCTTCTATCTGCCGAGACTTGAAGCTGACCAGCGCGCACCTTCCCGCTGTGTGTGCTGCTGTCTGCAAACAGCCTCCAAAGAAAGCAGGGCACTAAGGCAGGAGAACTAAGAGCCCCAGGAGGGAATCTGCCTGCGAGGGAAGCTGTGCAGCACATCCCTTGTTCCGCTCGCCACTTCCCTGACTCTTAGGCAAAGCCCATCTCAGTTGGCTTGTAGGCGTGCCTCCATGCTCAGAAGCAGCCCCGTGGCAGGCAGGACAGTGCGAGAAGTACTCTGGGCACGCAGCATACTGCTTCCCACGCCCGGGACAAACTGCGAGCAGGTGCCTGGCTTGTGCTTCCATCTGCAGAGACTTGGAGCTGGTCAGCGCGCACCTTCCCGCTGTGTGTGCTGCTGTCCGCAAACAGCCTCCAAACAAAGCAGGGCACTAAGGCAAGAGAAGTCAGCGCCCCAGGAGGGAATCTGCCTGCGAGGGAAGCTGTGCAGCACATCCCTTGTTCCGCTCGCCACTTCCCTGACTCTTAGGCAAAGCCCATCTCAGCTGGCTTGTAGGCGTGCCTCCGTGCTCAGAAGCAGCCCCGTGGCAGGCAGGACAGTGCGGGATGTCTTCTGGGCATGCAGCATGCTGCTTCCCATGCCCGGGACAAACCGCGAGCAGGTGCCTCGCTTGCGCTTCTATCTGCCGAGACTTGGAGCTGGCCAGCGCGCACCTTCCCGCTGTGTGTGCTGCTGTCCGCAAACAGCCTCCAAACAAAGCAGGGCACTAAGGCAGGAGAACTAAGAGCCCCAGGAGGGAATCTGCCTGCGAGGGAAGCTGTGCAGCACATCCCTTGTTCCGCTCGCCACTTCCCTGACTCTTAGGCAAAGCCCATCTCAGCTGGCTTGTAGGCGTGCCTCCGTGCTCAGAAGCAGCCCCGTGGCAGGCAGGACAGTGCGGGATGTCTTCTGGGCACGCAGCATGCTGCTTCCCACGCCCGGGACAAACCGCGAGCAGGTGCCTCGCTTGCGCTTCTATGTGCCGAGACTTGGAGCTGGCCAGCGCGCACCTTCCCGCTGTGTGTGCTGCTCTCCGCAAACAGCCTCCAAACAAAGCAGGGCACAAAGGCAGGAGAACTAAGAGCCCCAGGAGGGAATCTGCCTGCGAGGGGAGCTGTGCAGCACATCCCTTGTTCCGCTCGCCACTTCCCTGACTCTTAGGCAAAGCCCATCTCAGCTGGCTTGTAGGCGTGCCTCCGTGCTCAGAAGCAGCCCCGTGGCAGGCAGGACAGTGCGGGATGTCTTCTGGGCACGCAGCATACTGCTTCCCATGCCCGGGACAAACCGCGAGCAGGTGCCTGGCTTGCGCTTCTATGTGCCGAGAGTTGGAGCTGGCCAGCGCGCACCTTCCCGCTGTGTGTGCTGCTGTCCGCAAAGAGCCTCCAAACAAAGCAGGGCACTAAGGCAAGAGAACTAAGAGCCCCAGGAGGGAATCTGCCTGCGAGGGAAGCTGTGCAGCACATCCCTTGTTCCGCTCGCCACTTCCCTGACTCTTAGGCAAAGCCCATCTCAGCTGGCTTGTAGGCGTGCCTCCGTGCTCAGAAGCAGCCCCGTGGCAGGCAGGACAGTGCGGGATGTCTTCTGGGCACGCAGCATGCTGCTTCCCATGCCCGGGACAAACTGCGAGCAGGTGCCTCGCTTGCGCTTCCATGTGCCGAGACTTGGAGCTGGCCAGCGCGCACCTTCCCGCTGTGTGTGCTGCTGTCCGCAAAGAGCCTCCAAACAAAGCAGGGCACTAAGGCAAGAGAACTAAGAGCCCCAGGAGGGAATCTGCCTGAAAGGGAAGCTGTGCAGCACATCCCTTGTTCCTCTCACCACTTCCCTGACTCTTAGGCAAAGCCCATCTCAGCTGGCTTGTAGGCGTGCCTCCGTGCTCAGAAGCAGCCCCGTGGCAGGCAGGACAGTGCGGGATGTCTTCTGGGCACGCAGCAAGCTGCTTCCCATGCCCGGGACAAACTGCGAGCAGGTGCCTCGCTTGCGCTTCTATGTGCCGAGACCTGGAGCTGGCCAGCGCGCACCTTCCCGCTGTGTGTGCTGCTGTCCGCAAACAGCCTCCAAAGAAAGCAGGGCACTAAGGCAAGAGAACTAAGAGCCCCAGGAGGGAATCTGCCTGCGAGGGAAGCTGTGCAGCACATCCCTTGTTCCGCTCGCCACTTCCCTGACTCTTAGGCAAAGCCCATCTCAGCTGGCTTGTAGGCGTGCCTCCGTGCTCAGAAGCAGCCCCGTGGCAGGCAGGACAGTGCGAGAAGTACTCTGGGCACGCAGCATACTGCTTCCCATGCCCGGGACAAACTGCGAGCAGGTGCCTGGCTTGTGCTTCCATCTGCCGAGACTTGGAGCTGGTCAGCGCACACCTTCCCGCTGTGTGTGCTGCTGTCCGCAAACAGCCTCCAAACAAAGCAGGGCACTAAGGCAAGAGAACTAAGAGCCCCAGGAGGGAATCTGCCTGCGAGGGAAGCTGTGCAGCACATCCCTTGTTCCGCTCGCCACTTCCCTGACTCTTAGGCAAAGCCCATCTCAGCTGGCTTGTAGGCGTGCCTCCGTGGTCAGAAGCAGCCCCGTGGCAGGCAGGACAGTGCGGGATGTCTTCTGGGCACGCAGCATACTGCTTCCCATGCCCGGGACAAACCGCGAGCAGGTGCCTGGCTTGCGCTTCTATGTGCCGAGAGTTGGAGCTGGCCAGCACGCACCTTCCCGCTGTGTGTGCTGCTGTCCGCAAAGAGCCTCCAAACAAAGCAGGGCACTAAGGCAAGAGAACTAAGAGCCCCAGGAGGGAATCTGCCTGAAAGGGAAGCTGTGCAGCACATCCCTTGTTCCTCTCGCCACTTCCCTGACTCTTAGGCAAAGCCCATCTCAGCTGGCTTGTAGGCATGCCTCCGTGTTCAGAAGCAGCCCCGTGGCAGGCAGGACAGTGCGGGATGTCTTCTGGGCACGCAGCAAGCTGCTTCCCACGCCCGGGACAAACTGCGAGCAGGTGCCTGGCTTGCGCTTCTATGTGCCGAGACCTGGAGCTGGCCAGCGCGCACCTTCCCGCTGTGTGTGCTGCTGTCTGCAAACAGCCTCCAAAGAAAGCAGGGCACTAAGGCAAGAGAACTAAGAGCCCCAGGAGGGAATCTGCCTGCGAGGGAACCTGTGCAGCACATCCCTTGTTCCGCTCGCCACTTCCCTGACTCTTAGGCAAAGCCCATCTCAGTTGGCTTGTAGGCGTGCCTCCATGCTCAGAAGCAGCCCCGTGGCAGGCAGGACAGTGCGAGATGTCTTCTGGGCACGCAGCATGCTGCTTCCCATGCCCGGGACAAACTGTGAGCAGGTGCCTCGCTTGCGCTTCAATCTGCCGAGACTTGGAGCTGACCAGTGCACACCTTCCCGCTGTGTGTGCTGCTGTCCGCAAACAGCCTCCAAACAAAGCAGGGCACTAAGGCAAGAGAACTAAGCGCCCCAGGAGGGAATCTGCCTGCGAGGGAAGCTGTGCAGCACATCCCTTGTTCCGCTCGACACTTCCCTCACTCTTAGGCAAAGCCCATCTCAGCTGGCTTGTAGGCGTGCCTCCGTGCTCAGAAGCAGCCCCGTGGCAGGCAGGACAGTGCGAGATGTCTTCTGGGCACGCAGCATGCTGCTTCCCATGCCTGGGACAAACTGCGAGCAGGTGCCTGGCTTGCGCTTCAATCTGCCGAGACTTGGAGCTGGCCAGCGCGCACCTTCCCGCTGTGTGTGCTGCTATCCGCAAACAGCCTCCAAACAAAGCAGGGCACTAAGGCAGGAGAACTAAGCGTCCCAGGAGGGAATCTGCCTGGGAGGGAAGCTGTGCAGCACATCCCTTGTTCCGCTCGCCACTTCCCTGACTCTTAGGCAAAGACCATCTCAGCTTGCTTGTATGCGTGCCTCCGTGCTCAGAAGCAGCCCCGTGGCAGGCAGGACAGAGCGAGAAGTACTCGGGGCATGCAGCATGCTGCTTCCCATGCCCGGGACAAACTGCAAGCAGGTGCCTCGCTTGCGCTTCTATGTGCCGAGACTTGGAGCTGGCCAGCGTGCACCTTCCCGCTGTGTGTGCTGCTGTCCGCAAAGAGCCTCCAAACAAAGCAGGGCACTAAGGCAAGAGAAGTAAGCACCCCAGGAGGGAATCTGCCTGCGAGGGAAGCTGTGCAGCACATCCCTTGTTCCGCTCGCCACTTCCCTGACTCTTAGGCAAAGCCCATCTCAGCTGGCTTGTAGGCGTGCCTCTGTGCTCAGAAGCAGCCCCGTGGCAGGCAGGACAGTGCGAGAAGTAATCGGGGCATGCAGCATGCTGCTTCCCATGCCCGCAACAAACTGCGAGCAGGTGCCTGGCTTGCGCTTCTATGTGCCGAGACTTGGAGCTGACCAGTGCACACCTTCTCGCTGTGTGTGCTGCTGTCCGCAAACAGCCTCCAAACAAAGCAGGGCACTAAGGCAAGAGAACTAAGAGCCCCAGGAGGGAATCTGCCTGCGAGGGAAGCTGTGCAGCACATCCCTTGTTCCGCGCGACACTTCCCCGACTCTTATGCAAAGACTATCTCAGCTTGCTTGTAGGTGTGCCTCCATGCTCAGAAGCAGCCCCGTGGCAGGCAGGACAGTGCAGGATGTCTTCTGGGCACGCAGCATGCTGCTTCCCATGCCCGGGACAAACCGTGAGCAGGTGCCTCGCTTGCGCTTCTATGTGCCGAGACTTGGAGCTGGCCAGCGCGCACCTTCCCGCTGTGTGTGCTGCTGTCCGCAAACGGCCTCCAAACAAAGCAGGGCACTAAGGCAGGAGAAGTAAGCGCCCCAGGAGGGAATCTGCCTGCGAGGGAAGCTGTGCAGCACATCCCTTGTTCCGCTCGACACTTCCCTCACTCTTAGGCAAAGCCCATCTCAGCTGGCTTGTAGGTGTGCCTCCGTGCTCAGAAGCAGCCCCGTGGCAGGCAGGACAGTGCGAGAAGTACTCTGGGCATGCAGCATGCTGCTTCCCATGCCCGGGACAAACTGCAAGCAGGTGCCTCGCTTGCGCTTCTATGTGCCGAGACTTGGAGCTGGCCAGCGCGCACCTTCCCGCTGTGTGTGCTGCTGTCCGCAAACGGCCTCCAAACAAAGCAGGGCACTAAGGCAAGAGAAGTCAGCGCCCCAGGAGGGAATCTGCCTGCGAGGGAAGCTGTGCAGCACATCCCTTGTTCCGCTCGCCACTTCCCTCACTCTTAGGCAAAGCCCATCTCAGCTGGCTTGTAGGCGTGCCTCCGTGCTCAGAAGCAGCCCCGTGGCAGGCAGGACAGTGCGAGATGTCTTCTGGGCACGCAGCATGCTGCTTCCCATGCCTGGGACAAACTGCGAGCAGGTGCCTGGCTTGCGCTTCAATCTGCCGAGACTTGGAGCTGGCCAGCGCGCACCTTCCTGCTGTGTGTGCTGCTATCCGCAAACAGCCTCCAAACAAAGCAGGGCACTAAGGCAGGAGAACTAAGCGTCCCAGGAGGGAATCTGCCTGGGAGGGAAGCTGTGCAGCACATCCCTTGTTCCGCTCGCCACTTCCCTGACTCTTAGGCAAAGACCATCTCAGCTTGCTTGTATGCGTGCCTCCGTGCTCAGAAGCAGCCCCGTGGCAGGCAGGACAGAGCGAGAAGTACTCGGGGCATGCAGCATGCTGCTTCCCATGCCCGGGACAAACTGCAAGCAGGTGCCTCGCTTGCGCTTCTATGTGCCGAGACTTGGAGCTGGCCAGCGTGCACCTTCCCGCTGTGTGTGCTGCTGTCCGCAAAGAGCCTCCAAACAAAGCAGGGCACTAAGGCAAGAGAAGTAAGCACCCCAGGAGGGAATCTGCCTACGAGGGAACCTGTGCAGCACATCCCTTGTTCCGCTCGCCACTTCCCTGACTCTTAGGCAAAGCCCATCTCAGCTGGCTTGTAGGCATGCCTCTGTGCTCAGAAGCAGCCCCGTGGCAGGCAGGACAGTGCGAGATGTCTTCTGGGCATGCAGCATGCTGCTTCCCATGCCCGCAACAAACTGCGAGCAGGTGCCTGGCTTGCGCTTCTATGTGCCGAGACTTGGAGCTGACCAGTGCACACCTTCTCGCTGTGTGTGCTGCTGTCCGCAAACAGCCTCCAAACAAAGCAGGGCACTAAGGCAAGAGAACTAAGAGCCCCAGGAGGGAATCTGCCTGCGAGGGAAGCTGTGCAGCACATCCCTTGTTCCGCTCGCCACTTCCCCGACTCTTATGCAAAGACTATCTCAGCTTGCTTGTAGGTGTGCCTCCGTGCTCAGAAGCAGCCCCGTGGCAGGCAGGACAGTGCAGGATGTCTTCTGGGCACGCAGCATGCTGCTTCACATGCCCGGGACAAACCGCGAGCAGGTGCCTGGCTTGCGCTTCAATCTGCCGAGACTTGGAGCTGGCCAGCGCGCACCTTCCCGCTGTGTGTGCTGCTGTCCGCAAACAGCCTCCAAACAAAGCAGGGCACTAAGGCAGGAGAAGTAAGCGCCCCAGGAGGGAATCTGCCTGCGAGGGAAGCTGTGCAGCACATCCCTTGTTCCGCTCGACACTTCCCTGACTCTTAGGCAAAGACCATCTCAGCTGGCTTGTAGGCGTGCCTCTGTGCTCAGAAGCAGCCCCGTGGCAGGCAGGACAGAGCGAGAAGTACTCGGGGCATGCAGCATGCTGCTTCCCATGCCCGGGACAAACTGCAAGCAGGTGCCTCGCTTGCGCTTCTATGTGCCGAGACTTGGAGCTGGCCAGCGCGCACCTTCCCGCTGTGTGTGCTGCTGTCCGCAAAGAGCCTCCAAACAAAGCAGGGCACTAAGGCAGGAGAAGTAAGCATCCCAGGAGGGAATCTGCCTGCGAGGGAAGCTGTGCAGCACATCCCTTGTTCCGCTCGCCACTTCCCTGACTCTTAGGCAAAGACCATCTCAGCTTGCTTGTAGGCGTGCCTCTGTGCTCAGAAGCAGCCCCGAGGAAGGCAGGACAGTGCGAGATGTCTTCTGGGCACGCAGCATGCTGCTTCCCATGCCTGGGACAAACTGTGAGCAGGTGCCTGGCTTGCGCTTCTATGTGCCGAGACTTGGAGCTGAAGAGTGCACACCTTCCCGCTGTGTGTGCTGCTGTCCGCAAACAGCCTCCAAACAAAGCAGGGCACTAAGGCAAGAGAACTAAGAGCCCCAGGAGGGAATCTGCCTGCGAGGGAAGCTGTGCAGCACATCCCTTGTTCCGCTCGACACTTCCCTCACTCTTAGGCAAAGCCCATCTCAGCTGGCTTGTAGGCGTGCCTCCGTGCTCAGAAGCAGCCCCGTGGCAGGCAGGACAGTGCAAGATGTCTTCTGGGCACGCAGCATGGTGCTTCCCATGCCCGGGACAAACCGCGAGCAGGTGCCTCGCTTTCGCTTCAATCTGCCGAGACTTGGAGCTGGCCAGCGCGCACCTTCCCGCTGTGTGTGCTGCTGTCCGCAAACAGCCTCCAAACAAAGCAGGGCACTAAGGCAAGAGAAGTAAGCGCCCCAGGAGGGAATCTGCCTGCGAGGGAACCTGTGCAGCACATCCCTTGTTTTGCTTGCCACTTCCCTGACTCTTAGGCAAAGCCCATCTCAGCTGGCTTGTAGGCGTGCCTCCGTGCTCAGAAGCAGCCCCGAGGAAGGCAGGACAGTGCGAGATGTCTTCTGGGCACGCAGCATGCTGCTGCCCATGCCCGGGACAAACTGTGAGCAGGTGCCTCGCTTGCGCTTCAATCTGCCGAGACTTGGAGCTGACCAGTGCACACCTTCCCGCTGTGTGTGCTGCTGTCCGCAAACAGCCTCCTAACAAAGCAGGGCACTAAGGCAAGAGAAGTAAGCACCCCAGGAGGGAATCTGCCTGCGAGGGAACCTGTGCAGCACATCCCTTGTTCCGCTCGCCACTTCCCTGACTCTTAGGCAAAGCCCATCTAAGCTGGCTTGTAGGCGTGCCTCCGTGCTCAGAAGCAGCCCCGAGGAAGGCAGGACAGTGCGAGATGTCTTCTGGGCACG
Organism: Rhea pennata; assembly: GCF_028389875.1. NCBI lineage: Eukaryota > Metazoa > Chordata > Aves > Rheiformes > Rheidae > Rhea > Rhea pennata. The sequence continues at coordinate 159,824 of NW_026907582.1, forward strand.
CAGCATGCTGCTTCCCATGCCTGGGACAAACCGCGAGCAGGTGCCTGGCTTGCGCTTCAATCTGCCGAGACTTGGAGCTGGCCAGCGCGCACCTTCCTGCTGTGTGTGCTGCTGTCCGCAAACAGCCTCCAAACAAAGCAGGGCACTAAGGCAGGAGAACTAAGCGTCCCAGGAGGGAATCTGCCTGGGTGGGAAGCTGTGCAGCACATCCCTTGTTCCGCTCGCCACTTCCCGCACTCTTAGGCAAAGACCATCTCAGCTTGCTTGTAGGCGTGCCTCCGTGCTCAGAAGCAGCCCCGTGGCAGGCAGGACAGTGCGAGAAGTAATCTGGGCACGCAGCATGCTGCTTCCCATGCCCGGGACAAACCGCGAGCAGGTGCCTCGCTTGCGCTTCTATGTGCCGAGACTTGGAGCTGGCCAGCGCGCACCTTCCCGCTGTGTGTGCTGCTGTCCGCAAACAGCCTCCAAACAAAGCAGGGCACTAAGGCAGGAGAACTAAGAGCCCCAGGAGGGAATCTGCCTGCGAGGGAAGCTGTGCAGCACATCCCTTGTTCCGCTCGCCACTTCCCTGACTCTTAGGCAAAGCCCATCTCAGCTGGCTTGTAGGCGTGCCTCCGTGCTCAGAAGCAGCCCCGTGGCAGGCAGGACAGTGCGGGATGTCTTCTGGGAACGCAGCATGCTGCTTCCCACGCCCGGGACAAACCGCGAGCAGGTGCCTCGCTTGCGCTTCAATCTGCCGAGACTTGGAGCTGGCCAGCGCGCACCTTCCCGCTGTGTGTGCTGCTGTCCGCAAACAGCCTCCAAACAAAGCAGGGCACAAAGGCAGGAGAACTAAGAGCCCCAGGAGGGAATCTGCCTGCGAGGGGAGCTGTGCAGCACATCCCTTGTTCCGCTCGCCACTTCCCTGACTCTTAGGCAAAGCCCATCTCAGCTGGCTTGTAGGCGTGCCTCCGTGCTCAGAAGCAGCCCCGTGGCAGGCAGGACAGTGCGGGATGTCTTCTGGGCACGCAGCATACTGCTTCCCATGCCCGGGACAAACCGCGAGCAGGTGCCTGGCTTGCGCTTCTATGTGCCGAGAGTTGGAGCTGGCCAGCGCGCACCTTCCCGCTGTGTGTGCTGCTGTCCGCAAAGAGCCTCCAAACAAAGCAGGGCACTAAGGCAAGAGAACTAAGAGCCCCAGGAGGGAATCTGCCTGCGAGGGAAGCTGTGCAGCACATCCCTTGTTCCGCTCGCCACTTCCCTGACTCTTAGGCAAAGCCCATCTCAGCTGGCTTGTAGGCGTGCCTCCGTGGTCAGAAGCAGCCCCGTGGCAGGCAGGACAGTGCGGGATGTCTTCTGGGCACGCAGCATGCTGCTTCCCATGCCCGGGACAAACTGCGAGCAGGTGCCTCGCTTGCGCTTCCATGTGCCGAGACTTGGAGCTGGCCAGCGCGCACCTTCCCGCTGTGTGTGCTGCTGTCCGCAAAGAGCCTCCAAACAAAGCAGGGCACTAAGGCAAGAGAACTAAGAGCCCCAGGAGGGAATCTGCCTGAAAGGGAAGCTGTGCAGCACATCCCTTGTTCCTCTCACCACTTCCCTGACTCTTAGGCAAAGCCCATCTCAGCTGGCTTGTAGGCGTGCCTCCGTGGTCAGAAGCAGCCCCGTGGCAGGCAGGACAGTGCGGGATGTCTTCTGGGCACGCAGCAAGCTGCTTCCCATGCCCGGGACAAACTGCGAGCAGGTGCCTCGCTTGCGCTTCTATGTGCCGAGACCTGGAGCTGGCCAGCGCGCACCTTCCCGCTGTGTGTGCTGCTGTCCGCAAACAGCCTCCAAAGAAAGCAGGGCACTAAGGCAAGAGAACTAAGAGCCCCAGGAGGGAATCTGCCTGCGAGGGAACCTGTGCAGCACATCCCTTGTTCCGCTCGCCACTTCCCTGACTCTTAGGCAAAGCCCATCTCAGCTGGCTTGTAGGCGTGCCTCCGTGCTCAGAAGCAGCCCCGTGGCAGGCAGGACAGTGCGAGAAGTACTCTGGGCACGCAGCATACTGCTTCCCATGCCCAGGACAAACTGCGAGCAGGTGCCTGGCTTGTGCTTCCATCTGCCGAGACTTGGAGCTGGTCAGCGCACACCTTCCCGCTGTGTGTGCTGCTGTCCGCAAACAGCCTCCAAACAAAGCAGGGCACTAAGGCAAGAGAACTAAGAGCCCCAGGAGGGAATCTGCCTGCGAGGGAAGCTGTGCAGCACATCCCTTGTTCCGCTCGCCACTTCCCTGACTCTTAGGCAAAGCCCATCTCAGCTGGCTTGTAGGCGTGCCTCCGTGTTCAGAAGCAGCCCCGTGGCAGGCAGGACAGTGCGGGATGTCTTCTGGGCACGCAGCAAGCTGCTTCCCACGCCCGGGACAAACTGCGAGCAGGTGCCTGGCTTGCGCTTCTATGTGCCGAGACCTGGAGCTGGCCAGCGCGCACCTTCCCGCTGTGTGTGCTGCTGTCTGCAAACAGCCTCCAAAGAAAGCAGGGCACTAAGGCAAGAGAACTAAGAGCCCCAGGAGGGAATCTGCCTGCGAGGGAACCTGTGCAGCACATCCCTTGTTCCGCTCGCCACTTCCCTGACTCTTAGGCAAAGCCCATCTCAGCTGGCTTGTAGGCGTGCCTCCATGCTCAGAAGCAGCCCCGTGGCAGGCAGGACAGTGCAGGATGTCTTCTGGGCACGCAGCATGCTGCTTCACATGCCCGGGACAAACCGCGAGCAGGTGCCTGGCTTGCGCTTCAATCTGCTGAGACTTGGAGCTGGCCAGCGCGCACCTTCCCGCTGTGTGTGCTGCTGTCCGCAAACAGCCTCCAAACAAAGCAGGGCACTAAGGCAGGAGAAGTAAGCGCCCCAGGAGGGAATCTGCCTGCGAGGGAAGCTGTGCAGCACATCCCTTGTTCCGCTCGACACTTCCCTAACTCTTAGGCAAAGCCCATCTCAGCTGGCTTGTAGGTGTGCCTCCGTGCTCAGAAGCAGCCCCGTGGCAGGCAGGACAGAGCGAGAAGTACTCTGGGCATGCAGCATGCTGCTTCCCATGCCCGGGACAAACTGTGAGCAGGTGCCTCGCTTGCGCTTCTATGTGCCGAGACTTGGAGCTGGCCAGCGCGCACCTTCCCGCTGTGTGTGCTGCTGTCCGCAAACGGCCTCCAAACAAAGCAGGGCACTAAGGCAGGAGAAGTAAGCGCCCCAGGAGGGAATCTGCCTGCGAGGGAAGCTGTGCAGCACATCCCTTGTTCCGCTCGACACTTCCCTCACTCTTAGGCAAAGCCCATCTCAGCTGGCTTGTAGGTGTGCCTCCGTGCTCAGAAGCAGCCCCGTGGCAGGCAGGACAGTGCGAGAAGTACTCTGGGCATGCAGCATGCTGCTTCCCATGCCCGGGACAAACTGCAAGCAGGTGCCTCGCTTGCGCTTCTATGTGCCGAGACTTGGAGCTGGCCAGCGCGCACCTTCCCGCTGTGTGTGCTGCTGTCCGCAAACGGCCTCCAAACAAAGCAGGGCACTAAGGCAAGAGAAGTCAGCGCCCCAGGAGGGAATCTGCCTGCGAGGGAAGCTGTGCAGCACATCCCTTGTTCCGCTCGCCACTTCCCTCACTCTTAGGCAAAGCCCATCTCAGCTGGCTTGTAGGCGTGCCTCCGTGCTCAGAAGCAGCCCCGTGGCAGGCAGGACAGTGCGAGATGTCTTCTGGGCACGCAGCATGCTGCTTCCCATGCCTGGGACAAACTGCGAGCAGGTGCCTGGCTTGCGCTTCAATCTGCCGAGACTTGGAGCTGGCCAGCGCGCACCTTCCCGCTGTGTGTGCTGCTATCCGCAAACAGCCTCCAAACAAAGCAGGGCACTAAGGCAGGAGAACTAAGCGTCCCAGGAGGGAATCTGCCTGGGAGGGAAGCTGTGCAGCACATCCCTTGTTCCGCTCGCCACTTCCCTGACTCTTAGGCAAAGACCATCTCAGCTTGCTTGTATGCGTGCCTCCGTGCTCAGAAGCAGCCCCGTGGCAGGCAGGACAGAGCGAGAAGTACTCGGGGCATGCAGCATGCTGCTTCCCATGCCCGGGACAAACTGCAAGCAGGTGCCTCGCTTGCGCTTCTATGTGCCGAGACTTGGAGCTGGCCAGCGTGCACCTTCCCGCTGTGTGTGCTGCTGTCCGCAAAGAGCCTCCAAACAAAGCAGGGCACTAAGGCAAGAGAAGTAAGCACCCCAGGAGGGAATCTGCCTGCGAGGGAACCTGTGCAGCACATCCCTTGTTCCGCTCGCCACTTCCCTGACTCTTAGGCAAAGCCCATCTCAGCTGGCTTGTAGGCATGCCTCTGTGCTCAGAAGCAGCCCCGTGGCAGGCAGGACAGTGCGAGATGTCTTCTGGGCATGCAGCATGCTGCTTCCCATGCCCGCAACAAACTGCGAGCAGGTGCCTGGCTTGCGCTTCTATGTGCCGAGACTTGGAGCTGACCAGTGCACACCTTCTCGCTGTGTGTGCTGCTGTCCGCAAACAGCCTCCAAACAAAGCAGGGCACTAAGGCAAGAGAACTAAGAGCCCCAGGAGGGAATCTGCCTGCGAGGGAAGCTGTGCAGCACATCCCTTGTTCCGCGCGACACTTCCCCGACTCTTATGCAAAGACTATCTCAGCTTGCTTGTAGGTGTGCCTCCGTGCTCAGAAGCAGCCCCGTGGCAGGCAGGACAGTGCAGGATGTCTTCTGGGCACGCAGCATGCTGCTTCACATGCCCGGGACAAACCGCGAGCAGGTGCCTGGCTTGCGCTTCAATCTGCTGAGACTTGGAGCTGGCCAGCGCGCACCTTCCCGCTGTGTGTGCTGCTGTCTGCAAACAGCCTCCAAACAAAGCAGGGCACTAAGGCAGGAGAAGTAAGCGCCCCAGGAGGGAATCTGCCTGCGAGGGAAGCTGTGCAGCACATCCCTTGTTCCGCTCGACACTTCCCTGACTCTTAGGCAAAGACCATCTCAGCTGGCTTGTAGGCGTGCCTCCGTGCTCAGAAGCAGCCCCGTGGCAGGCAGGACAGAGCGAGAAGTACTCGGGGCATGCAGCATGCTGCTTCCCATGCCCGGGACAAACTGCAAGCAGGTGCCTCGCTTGCGCTTCTATGTGCCGAGACTTGGAGCTGGCCAGCGCGCACCTTCCCGCTGTGTGTGCTGCTGTCCGCAAAGAGCCTCCAAACAAAGCAGGGCACTAAGGCAGGAGAAGTAAGCATCCCAGGAGGGAATCTGCCTGCGAGGGAAGCTGTGCAGCACATCCCTTGTTCTGCTCGCCACTTCCCTGACTCTTAGGCAAAGCCCATCTCAGCTGGCTTGTAGGCGTGCCTGCGTGCTCAGAAGCAGCCCCGAGGAAGGCAGGACAGTGCGAGATGTCTTCTGGGCACGCAGCATGTTGCTTCCCATGCCCGGGACAAACCGCGAGCAGGTGCCTCGCTTTCGCTTCAATCTGCCGAGACTTGGAGCTGGCCAGCGCGCACCTTCCCGCTGTGTGTGCTGCTGTCCGCAAACAGCCTCCAAACAAAGCAGGGCACTAAGGCAAGAGAAGTAAGCGCCCCAGGAGGGAATCTGCCTGCGAGGGAAGCTGTGCAGCACATCCCTTGTTCCGCTCGTCACTTCCCTGCCTCTTAGGCAAAGCCCATCTCAGCTTGCTTGTAGGCGTGCCTCAAGGCTCAGAAGCAGCCCCGAGGAAGGCAGGACAGTGCGAGATGTCTTCTGGGCACGCAGCATGCTGCTTCCCATGCCTGGGACAAACTGTGAGCAGGTGCCTGGCTTGCGCTTCTATGTGCCGAGACTTGGAGCTGAAGAGTGCACACCTTCCCGCTGTGTGTGCTGCTGTCCGCAAACAGCCTCCAAACAAAGCAGGGCACTAAGGCAAGAGAACTAAGAGCCCCAGGAGGGAATCTGCCTGCGAGGGAAGCTGTGCAGCACATCCCTTGTTCCGCTCGACACTTCCCTGACTCTTAGGCAAAGCCCATCTCAGCTGGCTTGTAGGCGTGCCTCCGTGCTCAGAAGCAGCCCCGAGGAAGGCAGGACAGTGCGAGATGTCTTCTGGGCACGCAGCATGCTGCTGCCCATGCCCGGGACAAACTGTGAGCAGGTGCCTCGCTTGCGCTTCAATCTGCCGAGACTTGGAGCTGACCAGTGCACACCTTCCCGCTGTGTGTGCTGCTGTCCGCAAACAGCCTCCAAACAAAGCAGGGCATTAAGGCAAGAGAACTAAGCGCCCCAGGAGGGAATCTGCCTGCGAGGGAAGCTGTGCAGTACATCCCTTGTTCCGCTCGCCACTTCCCTGACTCTTAGGCAAAGCCCATCTCAGCTTGCTTGTAGGTGTGCCTCCGTGCTCAGAAGCAGCCCCGAGGAAGGCAGGACAGTGCGAGATGTCTTCTGGGCACGCAGCATGCTGCTTCCCATGCCCGGGACAAACCTCGAGCAGGTGCCTGGCTTGCGCTTCAATCTGCCGAGACTTGGAGCTGGCCAGCGCGCACCTTCCCGCTGTGTGTGCTGCTGTCCGCAACCAGCCTCCTAACAAAGCAGGGCACTAAGGCAAGAGAAGTAAGCACCCCAGGAGGGAATCTGCCTGCGAGGGAACCTGTGCAGCACATCCCTTGTTCCGCTCGCCACTTCCCTGACTCTTAGGCAAAGCCCATCTAAGCTGGCTTGTAGGCGTGCCTCCGTGCTCAGAAGCAGCCCCGTGGCAGGCAGGACAGTGCGAGAAGTAATCTGGGCACGCAGCATGCTGCTTCCCATGCCCGGGACAAACCGCGAGCAGGTGCCTGGCTTGCGCTTCAATCTGCCGAGACTTGGAGCTGGCCAGCGCGCACCTTCCCGCTGTGTGTGCTGCTGTCCGCAAACGGCCTCCAAACAAAGCAGGGCACTAAGGCAGGAGAAGTAAGCGCCCCAGGAGGGAATCTGCCTGCGAGGGAAGCTGTGCAGCACATCCCTTGTTCCGCTCGCCACTTCCCTGACTCTTAGGCAAAGCCCATCTCAGCTGGCTTGTAGGTGTGCCTGCGTGCTCAGAAGCAGCCCCGTGGCAGGCAGGACAGTGCGAGAAGTACTCTGGGCATGCAGCATGCTGCTTCCCATGCCCGGGACAAACTGCAAGCAGGTGCCTGGCTTGCGCTTCTATGTGCCGAGACTTGGAGCTGGCCAGCGCGCACCTTCCCGCTGTGTGTGCTGCTGTCCGCAAACAGCCTCCAAACAAAGCAGGGCACTAAGGCAAGAGAAGTAAGCGCCCCAGGAGGGAATCTGCCTGCGAGGGAAGCTGTGCAGCACATCCCTTGTTCCACTCGCCACTTCCCTGACTCTTAGGCAAAGCCCATCTCAGCTGGCTTGTAGGTGTGCCTCCGTGCTCAGAAGCAGCCCCGTGGCAGGCAGGACAGTGCGAGATGTCTTCTGGGCACGCAGCATGCTGCTTCCCATGCCTGGGACAAACCGCGAGCAGGTGCCTCGCTTGCGCTTCAATCTGCCGAGACTTGGAGCTGGCCAGCGCGCACCTTCCTGCTGTGTGTGCTGCTGTCCGCAAACAGCCTCCAAACAAAGCAGGGCAATAAGGCAGGAGAACTAAGCGTCCCAGGAGGGAATCTGCCTGGGAGGGAAGCTGTGCAGCACATCCCTTGTTCCGCTCGACACTTCCCTGACTCTTAGGCAAAGACCATCTCAGCTGGCTTGTAGGCGTGCCTCCGTGCTCAGAAGCAGCCCCGTGGCAGGCAGGACAGAGCGAGAAGTACTCGGGGCATGCAGCATGCTGCTTCCCATGCCCGGGACAAACTGCAAGCAGGTGCCTCGCTTGCGCTTCTATGTGCCGAGACTTGGAGCTGGCCAGCGCGCACCTTCCCGCTGTGTGTGCTGCTGTCCGCAAAGAGCCTCCAAACAAAGCAGGGCACTAAGGCAGGAGAAGTAAGCATCCCAGGAGGGAATCTGCCTGCGAGGGAAGCTGTGCAGCACATCCCTTGTTCTGCTCGCCACTTCCCTGACTCTTAGGCAAAGCCCATCTCAGCTGGCTTGTAGGCGTGCCTGCGTGCTCAGAAGCAGCCCCGAGGAAGGCAGGACAGTGCGAGATGTCTTCTGGGCACGCAGCATGTTGCTTCCCATGCCCGGGACAAACCGCGAGCAGGTGCCTCGCTTTCGCTTCAATCTGCCGAGACTTGGAGCTGGCCAGCGCGCACCTTCCCGCTGTGTGTGCTGCTGTCCGCAAACAGCCTCCAAACAAAGCAGGGCACTAAGGCAAGAGAAGTAAGCGCCCCAGGAGGGAATCTGCCTGCGAGGGAACCTGTGCAGCACATCCCTTGTTCCGCTTGCCACTTCCCTGACTCTTAGGCAAAGCCCATCTCAGCTGGCTTGTAGGCGTGCCTCCGTGCTCAGAAGCAGCCCCGAGGAAGGCAGGACAGTGCGAGATGTCTTCTGGGCACGCAGCATGCTGCTGCCCATGCCCGGGACAAACTGTGAGCAGGTGCCTCGCTTGCGCTTCAATCTGCCGAGACTTGGAGCTGACCAGTGCACACCTTCCCGCTGTGTGTGCTGCTGTCCGCAAACAGCCTCCAAACAAAGCAGGGCATTAAGGCAAGAGAACTAAGCGCCCCAGGAGGGAATCTGCCTGCGAGGGAAGCTGTGCAGTACATCCCTTGTTCCGCTCGCCACTTCCCTGACTCTTAGGCAAAGCCCATCTCAGCTTGCTTGTAGGTGTGCCTCCGTGCTCAGAAGCAGCCCCGAGGAAGGCAGGACAGTGCGAGATGTCTTCTGGGCACGCAGCATGCTGCTTCCCATGCCCGGGACAAACCTCGAGCAGGTGCCTGGCTTGCGCTTCAATCTGCCGAGACTTGGAGCTGGCCAGCGCGCACCTTCCCGCTGTGTGTGCTGCTGTTCGCAACCAGCCTCCTAACAAAGCAGGGCACTAAGGCAAGAGAAGTAAGCACCCCAGGAGGGAATCTGCCTGCGAGGGAACCTGTGCAGCACATCCCTTGTTCCGCTCGCCACTTCCCTGACTCTTAGGCAAAGCCCATCTAAGCTGGCTTGTAGGCGTGCCTCTGTGCTCAGAAGCAGCCCCGTGGCAGGCAGGACAGTGCGAGATGTCTTCTGGGCACGCAGCATGCTGCTTCCCATGCCTGGGACAAACCGCGAGCAGGTGCCTGGCTTGCGCTTCAATCTGCCGAGACTTGGAGCTGGCCAGCGCGCACCTTCCTGCTGTGTGTGCTGCTGTCCGCAAACAGCCTCCAAACAAAGCAGGGCACTAAGGCAGGAGAACTAAGCGTCCCAGGAGGGAATCTGCCTGGGTGGGAAGCTGTGCAGCACATCCCTTGTTCCGCTCGCCACTTCCCGCACTCTTAGGCAAAGACCATCTCAGCTTGCTTGTAGGCGTGCCTCCGTGCTCAGAAGCAGCCCCGTGGCAGGCAGGACAGTGCGAGAAGTAATCTGGGCACGCAGCATGCTGCTTCCCATGCCCGGGACAAACCGCGAGCAGGTGCCTGGCTTGCGCTTCAATCTGCCGAGACTTGGAGCTGGCCAGCGCGCACCTTCCCGCTGTGTGTGCTGCTGTCCGCAAACGGCCTCCAAACAAAGCAGGGCACTAAGGCAGGAGAAGTAAGCGCCCCAGGAGGGAATCTGCCTGCGAGGGAAGCTGTGCAGCACATCCCTTGTTCCGCTCGCCACTTCCCTGACTCTTAGGCAAAGCCCATCTCAGCTGGCTTGTAGGTGTGCCTGCGTGCTCAGAAGCAGCCCCGTGGCAGGCAGGACAGTGCGAGAAGTACTCTGGGCATGCAGCATGCTGCTTCCCATGCCCGGGACAAACTGCAAGCAGGTGCCTGGCTTGCGCTTCTATGTGCCGAGACTTGGAGCTGGCCAGCGCGCACCTTCCCGCTGTGTGTGCTGCTGTCCGCAAACAGCCTCCAAACAAAGCAGGGCACTAAGGCAAGAGAAGTAAGCGCCCCAGGAGGGAATCTGCCTGCGAGGGAAGCTGTGCAGCACATCCCTTGTTCCACTCGCCACTTCCCTGACTCTTAGGCAAAGCCCATCTCAGCTGGCTTGTAGGTGTGCCTCCGTGCTCAGAAGCAGCCCCGTGGCAGGCAGGACAGTGCGAGATGTCTTCTGGGCACGCAGCATGCTGCTTCCCATGCCTGGGACAAACCGCGAGCAGGTGCCTCGCTTGCGCTTCAATCTGCCGAGACTTGGAGCTGGCCAGCGCGCACCTTCCTGCTGTGTGTGCTGCTGTCCGCAAACAGCCTCCAAACAAAGCAGGGCAATAAGGCAGGAGAACTAAGCGTCCCAGGAGGGAATCTGCCTGCGAGGGAAGCTGTGCAGCACATCCCTTGTTCCGCTCGACACTTCCCTGACTCTTAGGCAAAGCCCATCTCAGCTGGCTTGTAGGCGTGCCTCCGTGCTCAGAAGCAGCCCCGTGGCAGGCAGGACAGAGCGAGAAGTACTCGGGGCATGCAGCATGCTGCTTCCCATGCCCGGGACAAACTGCAAGCAGGTGCCTCGCTTGCGCTTCTATGTGCCGAGACTTGGAGCTGGCCAGCGCGCACCTTCCCGCTGTGTGTGCTGCTGTCCGCAAAGAGCCTCCAAACAAAGCAGGGCACTAAGGCAGGAGAAGTAAGCATCCCAGGAGGGAATCTGCCTGCGAGGGAAGCTGTGCAGCACATCCCTTGTTCTGCTCGCCACTTCCCTGACTCTTAGGCAAAGCCCATCTCAGCTGGCTTGTAGGCGTGCCTGCGTGCTCAGAAGCAGCCCCGAGGAAGGCAGGACAGTGCGAGATGTCTTCTGGGCACGCAGCATGTTGCTTCCCATGCCCGGGACAAACCGCGAGCAGGTGCCTCGCTTTCGCTTCAATCTGCCGAGACTTGGAGCTGGCCAGCGCGCACCTTCCCGCTGTGTGTGCTGCTGTCCGCAAACAGCCTCCAAACAAAGCAGGGCACTAAGGCAAGAGAAGTAAGCGCCCCAGGAGGGAATCTGCCTGCGAGGGAAGCTGTGCAGCACATCCCTTGTTCCGCTCGCCACTTCCCTGCCTCTTAGGCAAAGCCCATCTCAGCTTGCTTGTAGGCGTGCCTCAAGGCTCAGAAGCAGCCCCGAGGAAGGCAGGACAGTGCGAGATGTCCTCTGGGCACGCAGCATGCTGCTTCCCATGCCTGGGACAAACTGTGAGCAGGTGCCTGGCTTGCGCTTCTATGTGCCGAGACTTGGAGCTGAAGAGTGCACACCTTCCCGCTGTGTGTGCTGCTGTCCGCAAACAGCCTCCAAACAAAGCAGGGCATTAAGGCAAGAGAACTAAGCGCCCCAGGAGGGAATCTGCCTGCGAGGGAAGCTGTGCAGTACATCCCTTGTTCCGCTCGCCACTTCCCTGACTCTTAGGCAAAGCCCATCTCAGCTTGCTTGTAGGTGTGCCTCCGTGCTCAGAAGCAGCCCCGAGGAAGGCAGGACAGTGCGAGATGTCTTCTGGGCACGCAGCATGCTGCTTCCCATGCCCGGGACAAACCTCGAGCAGGTGCCTGGCTTGCGCTTCAATCTGCCGAGACTTGGAGCTGGCCAGCGCGCACCTTCCCGCTGTGTGTGCTGCTGTCCGCAACCAGCCTCCTAACAAAGCAGGGCACTAAGGCAAGAGAAGTAAGCACCCCAGGAGGGAATCTGCCTGCGAGGGAACCTGTGCAGCACATCCCTTGTTCCGCTCGCCGCTTCCCTGACTCTTAGGCAAAGTCCATCTCAGCTGGCTTGTAGGCGTGCCTCCGTGCTCAGAAGCAGCCCCGTGGCAGGCAGGACAGTGCGAGATGTCTTCTGGGCACGCAGCATGCTGCTTCCCATGCCTGGGACAAACTGCGAGCAGGTGCCTCGCTTGCGCTTCAATCTGCCGAGACTTGGAGCTGGCCAGCGCGCACCTTCCTGCTGTGTGTGCTGCTATCCGCAAACAGCCTCCAAACAAAGTAGGGCACTAAGGCAGGAGAACTAAGAGCCCCAGGAGGGAATCTGCCTGCGAGGGAAGCTGTGCAGCACATCCCTTGTTCCGCTCGCCACTTCCCTGACTCTTAGGCAAAGACCATCTCAGCTTGCTTGTATGCGTGCCTCCGTGCTCAGAAGCAGCCCCGTGGCAGGCAGGACAGTGCGAGAAGTACTCGGGGCATGCAGCATGCTGCTTCCCATGCCCGGGACAAACTGCAAGCAGGTGCCTCGCTTGCGCTTCTATGTGCCGAGACTTGGAGCTGGCCAGCGTGCACCTTCCCGCTGTGTGTGCTGCTGTCCGCAAAGAGCCTCCAAACAAAGCAGGGCACTAAGGCAAGAGAAGTAAGCACCCCAGGAGGGAATCTGCCTGCGAGGGAACCTGTGCAGCACATCCCTTGTTCCGCTCGCCACTTCCCTGACTCTTAGGCAAAGCCCATCTAAGCTGGCTTGTAGGCGTGCCTCTGTGCTCAGAAGCAGCCCCGTGGCAGGCAGGACAGTGCGAGATGTCTTCTGGGCACGCAGCATGCTGCTTCCCATGCCCGGGACAAACCGCGAGCAGGTGCCTGGCTTGCGCTTCAATCTGCCGAGACTTGGAGCTGGCCAGCGCGCACCTTCCTGCTGTGTGTGCTGCTGTCCGCAAACAGCCTCCAAACAAAGCAGGGCACTAAGGCAGGAGAACTAAGCGTCCCAGGAGGGAATCTGCCTGGGTGGGAAGCTGTGCAGCACATCCCTTGTTCCGCTCGCCACTTCCCGCACTCTTAGGCAAAGACCATCTCAGCTTGCTTGTAGGCGTGCCTCCGTGCTCAGAAGCAGCCCCGTGGCAGGCAGGACAGTGCGAGAAGTAATCTGGGCACGCAGCATGCTGCTTCCCATGCCCGGGACAAACCGCGAGCAGGTGCCTGGCTTGCGCTTCAATCTGCCGAGACTTGGAGCTGGCCAGCGCGCACCTTCCCGCTGTGTGTGCTGCTGTCCGCAAACGGCCTCCAAACAAAGCAGGGCACTAAGGCAGGAGAAGTAAGCGCCCCAGGAGGGAATCTGCCTACGAGGGAAGCTGTGCAGCACATCCCTTGTTCCGCTCGCCACTTCCCTGACTCTTAGGCAAAGCCCATCTCAGCTGGCTTGTAGGTGTGCCTGCGTGCTCAGAAGCAGCCCCGTGGCAGGCAGGACAGTGCGAGAAGTACTCTGGGCATGCAGCATGCTGCTTCCCATGCCCGGGACAAACTGCAAGCAGGTGCCTGGCTTGCGCTTCTATGTGCCGAGACTTGGAGCTGGCCAGCGCGCACCTTCCCGCTGTGTGTGCTGCTGTCCCCAAACAGCCTCCAAACAAAGCAGGGCACTAAGGCAAGAGAAGTAAGCGCCCCAGGAGGGAATCTGCCTGCGAGGGAAGCTGTGCAGCACATCCCTTGTTCCACTCGCCACTTCCCTGACTCTTAGGCAAAGCCCATCTCAGCTGGCTTGTAGGTGTGCCTCCGTGCTCAGAAGCAGCCCCGTGGCAGGCAGGACAGTGCGAGATGTCTTCTGGGCACGCAGCATGCTGCTTCCCATGCCTGGGACAAACCGCGAGCAGGTGCCTCGCTTGCGCTTCAATCTGCCGAGACTTGGAGCTGGCCAGCGCGCACCTTCCTGCTGTGTGTGCTGCTGTCCGCAAACAGCCTCCAAACAAAGCAGGGCAATAAGGCAGGAGAACTAAGCGTCCCAGGAGGGAATCTGCCTGGGAGGGAAGCTGTGCAGCACATCCCTTGTTCCGCTCGCCACTTCCCTGACTCTTAGGCAAAGACCATCTCAGCTTGCTTGTATGCGTGCCTCCGTGCTCAGAAGCAGCCCCGTGGCAGGCAGGACAGTGCGAGAAGTACTCGGGGCATGCAGCATGCTGCTTCCCATGCCCGGGACAAACTGCAAGCAGGTGCCTGGCTTGCGCTTCTATGTGCCGAGACTTGGAGCTGGCCAGCGTGCACCTTCCCGCTGTGTGTGCTGCTGTCCGCAAACAGCCTCCAAACAAAGCAGGGCACTAAGGCAAGAGAAGTAAGCACCCCAGGAGGGAATCTGCCTGCGAGGGAAGCTGTGCAGCACATCCCTTGTTCCGCTCGCCACTTCCCTGACTCTTAGGCAAAGCCCATCTCAGCTGGCTTGTAGGCGTGCCTCTGTGCTCAGAAGCAGCCCCGTGGCAGGCAGGACAGTGCGAGATGTCTTCTGGGCATGCAGCATGCTGCTTCCCATGCCCGCAACAAACTGCGAGCAGGTGCCTGGCTTGCGCTTCTATGTGCCGAGACTTGGAGCTGGCCAGCGCGCACCTTCCTGCTGTGTGTGCTGCTGTCCGCAAACAGCCTCCAAACAAAGCAGGGCACTAAGGCAAGAGAAGTAAGAGCCCCAGGAGGGAATCTGCCTGCGAGGGAAGCTGTGCAGCACATCCCTTGTTCCGCTCGACACTTCCCCGACTCTTATGCAAAGACTATCTCAGCTTGCTTGTAGGTGTGCCTCCGTGCTCAGAAGCAGCCCCGTGGCAGGCAGGACAGTGCAGGATGTCTTCTGGGCACGCAGCATGCTGCTTCACATGCCCGGGACAAACCGCGAGCAGGTGCCTGGCTTGTGCTTCAATCTGCCGAGACTTGGAGCTGGCCAGCGCGCACCTTCCCGCTGTGTGTGCTGCTGTCCGCAAACAGCCTCCAAACAAAGCAGGGCACTAAGGCAGGAGAAGTAAGCGCCCCAGGAGGGAATCTGCCTGCGAGGGAAGCTGTGCAGCACATCCCTTGTTCCGCTCGACACTTCCCTGACTCTTAGGCAAAGCCCATCTCAGCTGGCTTGTAGGTGTGCCTGCGTGCTCAGAAGCAGCCCCGTGGCAGGCAGGACAGAGCGAGAAGTACTCTGGGCATGCAGCATGCTGCTTCCCATGCCCGGGACAAACTGTGAGCAGGTGCCTGGCTTGCGCTTCTATGTGCCGAGACTTGGAGCTGGCCAGCGCGCACCTTCCCGCTGTGTGTGCTGCTGTCCGCAAACGGCCTCCAAACAAAGCAGGGCACTAAGGCAGGAGAAGTAAGCGCCCCAGGAGGGAATCTGCCTGCGAGGGAAGCTGTGCAGCACATCCCTTGTTCCGCTCGACCTTTCCCTCACTCTTAGGCAAAGCCCATCTCAGCTGGCTTGTAGGTGTGCCTGCGTGCTCAGAAGCAGCCCCGTGGCAGACAGGACAGTGCGAGAAGTACTCTGGGCATGCAGCATGCTGCTTCCCATGCCCGGGACAAACTGCAAGCAGGTGCCTCGCTTGCGCTTCTATGTGCCGAGACTTGGAGCTGGCCAGCGCGCACCTTCCCGCTGTGTGTGCTGCTGTCCGCAAAGAGCCTCCAAACAAAGCAGGGCACTAAGGCAGGAGAAGTAAGCATCCCAGGAGGGAATCTGCCTGCGAGGGAAGCTGTGCAGCACATCCCTTGCTCCGCTCGCCACTTCCCTGACTCTTAGGCAAAGCCCATCTCAGCTGGCTTGTAGGCGTGCCTCCGTGCTCAGAAGCAGCCCCGTGGCAGGCAGGACAGTGCGAGATGTCTTCTGGGCACGCAGCATGCTGCTTCCCATGCCCGGGACAAACCGCGAGCAGGTGCCTGGCTTGCGCTTCAATCTGCCGAGACTTGGAGCTGGCCAGCGCGCACCTTCCCGCTGTGTGTGCTGCTGTCCGCAAACGGCCTCCAAACAAAGCAGGGCACTAAGGCAAGAGAACTAAGCGCCCCAGGAGGGAATCTGCCTGCGAGGGAAGCTGTGCAGCACATCCCTTGTTCCGCTCGCCACTTCCCTGACTCTTAGGCAAAGCCCATCTCAGCTGGCTTGTAGGCGTGCCTCCGTGCTCAGAAGCAGCCCCGTGGCAGGCAGGACAGTGCGAGATGTCTTCTGGGCACGCAGCATGCTGCTTCCCATGCCCAGGACAAATTGCGAGCAGGTGCCTGGCTTGCGCTTCTATGTGCCGAGACTTGGAGCTGGCCAGCGCGCACCTTCCCGCTGTGTGTGCTGCTGTCCGCAAAGAGCCTCCAAACAAAGCAGGGCACTAAGGCAGGAGAAGTAAGCATCCCAGGAGGGAATCTGCCTGCGAGGGAAGCTGTGCAGCACATCCCTTGCTCCGCTCGCCACTTCCCTGACTCTTAGGCAAAGCCCATCTCAGCTGGCTTGTAGGCGTGCCTCCGTGCTCAGAAGCAGCCCCGTGGCAGGCAGGACAGTGCGAGATGTCTTCTGGGCACGCAGCATGCTGCTTCCCATGCCCGGGACAAACCGCGAGCAGGTGCCTGGCTTGCGCTTCAATCTGCCGAGACTTGGAGCTGGCCAGCGCGCACCTTCCCGCTGTGTGTGCTGCTGTCCGCAAACAGCCTCCAAACAAAGCAGGGCACTAAGGCAGGAGAAATAAGCACCCCAGGAGGGAATCTGCCTGCGAGGGAAGCTGTGCAGCACATCCCTTGTTCCGCTCGCCACTTCCCTAACTCTTAGGCAAAGACCATCTCAGCTTGCTTGTATGCGTGCCTCCGTGCTCAGAAGCAGCCCCGTGGCAGGCAGGACAGTGCGAGAAGTACTCGGGGCATGCAGCATGCTGCTTCCCATGCCCGGGACAAACTGCAAGCAGGTGCCTCGCTTGCGCTTCTATGTTCCGAGACTTGGAGCTGGCCAGCGCGCACCTTCCCGCTGTGTGTGCTGCTGTCCGCAAACGGCCTCCAAACAAAGCAGGGCACTAAGGCAGGAGAAGTAAGCGTCCCAGGAGGGAATCTGCCTGCGAGGGAAGCTGTGCAGCACATCCCTTGTTCCGCTCGCCACTTCCCTGACTCTTAGGCAAAGCCCATCTCAGCTGGCTTGTAGGCGTGACTCCGTGCTCAGAAGCAGCCCCGTGGCAGGCAGGACAGTGCGAGATGTCTTCTGGGCACGCAGCATGTTGCTTCCCATGCCCGGGACAAACCGCGAGCAGGTGCCTCGCTTTCGCTTCAATCTGCCGAGACTTGGAGCTGGCCAGCGCGCACCTTCCCGCTGTGTGTGCTGCTGTCCGCAAACAGCCTCCAAACAAAGCAGGGCACTAAGGCAAGAGAAGTAAGCGCCCCAGGAGGGAATCTGCCTGCGAGGGAAGCTGTGCAGCACATCCCTTGTTCCGCTCGCCACTTCCCTGCCTCTTAGGCAAAGCCCATCTCAGCTTGCTTGTAGGCGTGCCTCAAGGCTCAGAAGCAGCCCCGAGGAAGGCAGGACAGTGCGAGATGTCTTCTGGGCACGCAGCATGCTGCTTCCCATGCCTGGGACAAACTGTGAGCAGGTGCCTGGCTTGCGCTTCTATGTGCCGAGACTTGGAGCTGAAGAGTGCACACCTTCCCGCTGTGTGTGCTGCTGTCCGCAAACAGCCTCCAAACAAAGCAGGGCACTAAGGCAAGAGAACTAAGAGCCCCAGGATGGAATCTGCCTGCGAGGGAAGCTGTGCAGCACATCCCTTGTTCCGCTCGCCACTTCCCTGACTCTTAGGCAAAGCCCATCTCAGCTGGCTTGTAGGCGTGCCTCCGTGCTCAGAAGCAGCCCCGTGGCAGGCAGGACAGTGCGAGATGTCTTCTGGGCACGCAGCATGTTGCTTCCCATGCCCGGGACAAACCGCGAGCAGGTGCCTCGCTTTCGCTTCAATCTGCCGAGACTTGGAGCTGGCCAGCGCGCACCTTCCCGCTGTGTGTGCTGCTGTCCGCAAACGGCCTCCAAACAAAGCAGGGCACTAAGGCAGGAGAAGTAAGCGTCCCAGGAGGGAATCTGCCTGCGAGGGAAGCTGTGCAGCACATCCCTTGTTCCGCTCGCCACTTCCCTGACTCTTAGGCAAAGCCCATCTCAGCTGGCTTGTAGGCGTGCCTCCGTGCTCAGAAGCAGCCCCGTGGCAGGCAGGACAGTGCGAGATGTCTTCTGGGCACGCAGCATGTTGCTTCCCATGCCCGGGACAAACCGCGAGCAGGTGCCTCGCTTTCGCTTCAATCTGCCGAGACTTGGAGCTGGCCAGCGCGCACCTTCCCGCTGTGTGTGCTGCTGTCCGCAAACAGCCTCCAAACAAAGCAGGGCACTAAGGCAAGAGAAGTAAGCGCCCCAGGAGGGAATCTGCCTGCGAGGGAAGCTGTGCAGCACATCCCTTGTTCCGCTCGCCACTTCCCTGCCTCTTAGGCAAAGCCCATCTCAGCTGGCTTGTAGGCGTGCCTCAAGGCTCAGAAGCAGCCCCGAGGAAGGCAGGACAGTGCGAGATGTCTTCTGGGCACGCAGCATGCTGCTTCCCATGCCTGGGACAAACTGTGAGCAGGTGCCTGGCTTGCGCTTCTATGTGCCGAGACTTGGAGCTGAAGAGTGCACAACTTCCCGCTGTGTGTGCTGCTGTCCGCAAACAGCCTCCAAACAAAGCAGGGCACTAAGGCAAGAGAAGTAAGCACCCCAGGATGGAATCTGCCTGCGAGGGAAGCTGTGCAGCACATCCCTTGTTCCGCTCGCCACTTCCCTGACTCTTAGGCAAAGCCCATCTCAGCTGGCTTGTAGGCGTGCCTCCGTGCTCAGAAGCAGCCCCGTGGCAGGCAGGACAGTGCGAGATGTCTTCTGGGCACGCAGCATGTTGCTTCCCATGCCCGGGACAAACCGCGAGCAGGTGCCTCGCTTTCGCTTCAATCTGCCGAGACTTGGAGCTGGCCAGCGCGCACCTTCCCGCTGTGTGTGCTGCTGTCCGCAAACAGCCTCCAAACAAAGCAGGGCACTAAGGCAAGAGAAGTAAGCGCCCCAGGAGGGAATCTGCCTGCGAGGGAAGCTGTGCAGCACATCCCTTGTTCCGCTCGCCACTTCCCTGACTCTTAGGCAAAGCCCATCTCAGCTGGCTTGTAGGCGTGCCTCCGTGCTCAGAAGCAGCCCCGAGGAAGGCAGGACAGTGTGAGATGTCTTCTGGGCACGCAGCATGCTGCTTCCCATGCCCGGGACAAACTGTGAGCAGGTGCTTCGCTTGCGCTTCAATCTGCCGAGACTTGGAGCTGGCCAGCGCGCACCTTCCCGCTGTGTGTGCTGCTGTCCGCAAACAGCCTCCAAACAAAGCAGGGCACTAAGGCAGGAGAAGTAAGCGCCCCAGGAGGGAATCTGCCTGCGAGGGAAGCTGTGCAGCACATCCCTTGTTCCGCTCGCCACTTCCCTGACTCTTAGGCAAAGCCCATCTCAGCTTGCTTGTAGGTGTGCCTCCGTGCTCAGAAGCAACCCCGTGGCAGGCAGGACAGAGCGAGAAGTACTCTGGGCATGCAGCATGCTGCTTCCCATGCCCGGGACAAACTGTGAGCAGGTGCCTCGCTTGCGCTTCTATGTGCCGAGACTTGGAGCTGGCCAGCGCGCACCTTCCCGCTGTGTGTGCTGCTGTCCGCAAACGGCCTCCAAACAAAGCAGGGCACTAAGGCAGGAGAAGTAAGCGCCCCAGGAGGGAATCTGCCTGCGAGGGAAGCTGTGCAGCACATCCCTTGTTCCGCTCGCCACTTCCCTGACTCTTAGGCAAAGCCCATCTCAGCTGGCTTGTAGGCGTGCCTCCGTGCTCAGAAGCAGCCCCGTGGCAGGCAGGACAGTGCGAGATGTCTTCTGGGCACGCAGCATGTTGCTTCCCATGCCCGGGACAAACCACGAGCAGGTGCCTCGCTTTCGCTTCAATCTGCCGAGACTTGGAGCTGGCCAGCGCGCACCTTCCCGCTGTGTGTGCTGCTGTCCGCAAACGGCCTCCAAACAAAGCAGGGCACTAAGGCAGGAGAAGTAAGCGCCCCAGGAGGGAATCTGCCTGCGAGGGAAGCTGTGCAGCACATCCCTTGTTCCGCTCGACCTTTCCCTCACTCTTAGGCAAAGCCCATCTCAGCTGGCTTGTAGGTGTGCCTCCGTGCTCAGAAGCAGCCCCGTGGCAGGCAGGACAGTGCGAGAAGTACTCTGGGCATGCAGCATGCTGCTTCCCATGCCCGGGACAAACTGCAAGCAGGTGCCTCGCTTGCGCTTCTATGTGCCGAGACTTGGAGCTGGCCAGCGCGCACCTTCCCGCTGTGTGTGCTGCTGTCCGCAAAGAGCCTCCAAACAAAGCAGGGCACTAAGGCAGGAGAAGTAAGCATCCCAGGAGGGAATCTGCCTGCGAGGGAAGCTGTGCAGCACATCCCTTGCTCCGCTCGCCACTTCCCTGACTCTTAGGCAAAGCCCATCTCAGCTGGCTTGTAGGCGTGCCTCCGTGCTCAGAAGCAGCCCCGTGGCAGGCAGGACAGTGCGAGATGTCTTCTGGGCACGCAGCATGCTGCTTCCCATGCCCGGGACAAACCGCGAGCAGGTGCCTGGCTTGCGCTTCAATCTGCCGAGACTTGGAGCTGGCCAGCGCGCACCTTCCCGCTGTGTGTGCTGCTGTCCGCAAACGGCCTCCAAACAAAGCAGGGCACTAAGGCAAGAGAACTAAGCGCCCCAGGAGGGAATCTGCCTGCGAGGGAAGCTGTGCAGCACATCCCTTGCTCCGCTCGCCACTTCCCTGACTCTTAGGCAAAGCCCATCTCAGCTGGCTTGTAGGCGTGCCTCCGTGCTCAGAAGCAGCCCCGTGGCAGGCAGGACAGTGCGAGAAGTACTCGGGGCATGCAGCATGCTGCTTCCCATGCCCGGGACAAACTGCAAGCAGGTGCCTCGCTTGCGCTTCTATGTTCCGAGACTTGGAGCTGGCCAGCGCGCACCTTCCCGCTGTGTGTGCTGCTGTCCGCAAACGGCCTCCAAACAAAGCAGGGCACTAAGGCAGGAGAAGTAAGCGTCCCAGGAGGGAATCTGCCTGCGAGGGAAGCTGTGCAGCACATCCCTTGTTCCGCTC
This sequence comes from Rhea pennata, assembly GCF_028389875.1. Lineage (NCBI taxonomy): Eukaryota > Metazoa > Chordata > Aves > Rheiformes > Rheidae > Rhea > Rhea pennata. The sequence goes on from NW_026907582.1 coordinate 180,543, forward strand.
GCCACTTCCCTGACTCTTAGGCAAAGCCCATCTCAGCTGGCTTGTAGGCGTGCCTCCGTGCTCAGAAGCAGCCCCGTGGCAGGCAGGACAGTGCGAGATGTCTTCTGGGCACGCAGCATGTTGCTTCCCATGCCCGGGACAAACCGCGAGCAGGTGCCTCGCTTTCGCTTCAATCTGCCGAGACTTGGAGCTGGCCAGCGCGCACCTTCCCGCTGTGTGTGCTGCTGTCCGCAAACAGCCTCCAAACAAAGCAGGGCACTAAGGCAAGAGAAGTAAGCGCCCCAGGAGGGAATCTGCCTGCGAGGGAAGCTGTGCAGCACATCCCTTGTTCCGCTCGCCACTTCCCTGCCTCTTAGGCAAAGCCCATCTCAGCTTGCTTGTAGGCGTGCCTCAAGGCTCAGAAGCAGCCCCGAGGAAGGCAGGACAGTGCGAGATGTCTTCTGGGCACGCAGCATGCTGCTTCCCATGCCTGGGACAAACTGTGAGCAGGTGCCTGGCTTGCGCTTCTATGTGCCGAGACTTGGAGCTGAAGAGTGCACACCTTCCCGCTGTGTGTGCTGCTGTCCGCAAACAGCCTCCAAACAAAGCAGGGCACTAAGGCAAGAGAACTAAGAGCCCCAGGATGGAATCTGCCTGCGAGGGAAGCTGTGCAGCACATCCCTTGTTCCGCTCGCCACTTCCCTGACTCTTAGGCAAAGCCCATCTCAGCTGGCTTGTAGGCGTGCCTCCGTGCTCAGAAGCAGCCCCGTGGCAGGCAGGACAGTGCGAGATGTCTTCTGGGCACGCAGCATGTTGCTTCCCATGCCCGGGACAAACCGCGAGCAGGTGCCTCGCTTTCGCTTCAATCTGCCGAGACTTGGAGCTGGCCAGCGCGCACCTTCCCGCTGTGTGTGCTGCTGTCCGCAAACGGCCTCCAAACAAAGCAGGGCACTAAGGCAGGAGAAGTAAGCGTCCCAGGAGGGAATCTGCCTGCGAGGGAAGCTGTGCAGCACATCCCTTGTTCCGCTCGCCACTTCCCTGACTCTTAGGCAAAGCCCATCTCAGCTGGCTTGTAGGCGTGCCTCCGTGCTCAGAAGCAGCCCCGTGGCAGGCAGGACAGTGCGAGATGTCTTCTGGGCACGCAGCATGTTGCTTCCCATGCCCGGGACAAACCGCGAGCAGGTGCCTCGCTTTCGCTTCAATCTGCCGAGACTTGGAGCTGGCCAGCGCGCACCTTCCCGCTGTGTGTGCTGCTGTCCGCAAACAGCCTCCAAACAAAGCAGGGCACTAAGGCAAGAGAAGTAAGCGCCCCAGGAGGGAATCTGCCTGCGAGGGAAGCTGTGCAGCACATCCCTTGTTCCGCTCGCCACTTCCCTGCCTCTTAGGCAAAGCCCATCTCAGCTGGCTTGTAGGCGTGCCTCAAGGCTCAGAAGCAGCCCCGAGGAAGGCAGGACAGTGCGAGATGTCTTCTGGGCACGCAGCATGCTGCTTCCCATGCCTGGGACAAACTGTGAGCAGGTGCCTGGCTTGCGCTTCTATGTGCCGAGACTTGGAGCTGAAGAGTGCACAACTTCCCGCTGTGTGTGCTGCTGTCCGCAAACAGCCTCCAAACAAAGCAGGGCACTAAGGCAAGAGAAGTAAGCACCCCAGGATGGAATCTGCCTGCGAGGGAAGCTGTGCAGCACATCCCTTGTTCCGCTCGCCACTTCCCTGACTCTTAGGCAAAGCCCATCTCAGCTGGCTTGTAGGCGTGCCTCCGTGCTCAGAAGCAGCCCCGTGGCAGGCAGGACAGTGCGAGATGTCTTCTGGGCACGCAGCATGTTGCTTCCCATGCCCGGGACAAACCGCGAGCAGGTGCCTCGCTTTCGCTTCAATCTGCCGAGACTTGGAGCTGGCCAGCGCGCACCTTCCCGCTGTGTGTGCTGCTGTCCGCAAACAGCCTCCAAACAAAGCAGGGCACTAAGGCAGGAGAAGTAAGCGCCCCAGGAGGGAATCTGCCTGCGAGGGAAGCTGTGCAGCACATCCCTTGTTCCGCTCGCCACTTCCCTGACTCTTAGGCAAAGCCCATCTCAGCTGGCTTGTAGGCGTGCCTCCGTGCTCAGAAGCAGCCCCGAGGAAGGCAGGACAGTGTGAGATGTCTTCTGGGCACGCAGCATGCTGCTTCCCATGCCCGGGACAAACTGTGAGCAGGTGCTTCGCTTGCGCTTCAATCTGCCGAGACTTGGAGCTGGCCAGCGCGCACCTTCCCGCTGTGTGTGCTGCTGTCCGCAAACAGCCTCCAAACAAAGCAGGGCACTAAGGCAGGAGAAGTAAGCGCCCCAGGAGGGAATCTGCCTGCGAGGGAAGCTGTGCAGCACATCCCTTGTTCCGCTCGACACTTCCCTGACTCTTAGGCAAAGCCCATCTCAGCTTGCTTGTAGGTGTGCCTCCGTGCTCAGAAGCAACCCCGTGGCAGGCAGGACAGAGCGAGAAGTACTCTGGGCATGCAGCATGCTGCTTCCCATGCCCGGGACAAACTGTGAGCAGGTGCCTCGCTTGCGCTTCTATGTGCCGAGACTTGGAGCTGGCCAGCGCGCACCTTCCCGCTGTGTGTGCTGCTGTCCGCAAACGGCCTCCAAACAAAGCAGGGCACTAAGGCAGGAGAAGTAAGCGCCCCAGGAGGGAATCTGCCTGCGAGGGAAGCTGTGCAGCACATCCCTTGTTCCGCTCGCCACTTCCCTGACTCTTAGGCAAAGCCCATCTCAGCTGGCTTGTAGGCGTGCCTCCGTGCTCAGAAGCAGCCCCGTGGCAGGCAGGACAGTGCGAGATGTCTTCTGGGCACGCAGCATGTTGCTTCCCATGCCCGGGACAAACCACGAGCAGGTGCCTCGCTTTCGCTTCAATCTGCCGAGACTTGGAGCTGGCCAGCGCGCACCTTCCCGCTGTGTGTGCTGCTGTCCGCAAACAGCCTCCAAACAAAGCAGGGCACTAAGGCAAGAGAAGTAAGCGCCCCAGGAGGGAATCTGCCTGCGAGGGAAGCTGTGCAGCACATCCCTTGTTCCGCTCGCCACTTCCCTGCCTCTTAGGCAAAGCCCATCTCAGCTTGCTTGTAGGCGTGCCTCAAGGCTCAGAAGCAGCCCCGAGGAAGGCAGGACAGTGCGAGATGTCTTCTGGGCACGCAGCATGCTGCTTCCCATGCCTGGGACAAACTGTGAGCAGGTGCCTGGCTTGCGCTTCTATGTGCCGAGACTTGGAGCTGAAGAGTGCACAACTTCCCGCTGTGTGTGCTGCTGTCCGCAAACAGCCTCCAAACAAAGCAGGGCACTAAGGCAAGAGAAGTAAGCACCCCAGGATGGAATCTGCCTGCGAGGGAAGCTGTGCAGCACATCCCTTGTTCCGCTCGCCACTTCCCTGACTCTTAGGCAAAGCCCATCTCAGCTGGCTTGTAGGCGTGCCTCCGTGCTCAGAAGCAGCCCCGTGGCAGGCAGGACAGTGCGAGATGTCTTCTGGGCACGCAGCATGCTGCTTCCCATGCCTGGGACAAACCGCGAGCAGGTGCCTGGCTTGCGCTTCTATGTGCCGAGACTTGGAGCTGGCGAGCGCGCACCTTCCCGCTGTGTGTGCTGCTGTCCGCAACCAGCCTCCTAACAAAGCAGGGCACTAAGGCAAGAGAAGTAAGGACCCCAGGAGGGAATCTGCCTGCGAGGGAACCTGTGCAGCACATCCCTTGTTCCGCTCGCCGCTTCCCTGACTCTTAGGCAAAGCCCATCTCAGCTGGCTTGTAGGCGTGCCTCCGTGCTCAGAAGCAGCCCCGTGGCAGGCAGGACAGTGCGAGATGTCTTCTGGGCACGCAGCATGCTGCTTCCCATGCCCGGGACAAACTGCGAGCAGGTGCCTGGCTTGCGCTTCAATCTGCCGAGACTTGGAGCTGGCCAGCGCGCACCTTCCTGCTGTGTGTGCTGCTGTCCGCAAACAGCCTCCAAACAAAGCAGGGCACTAAGGCAGGAGAACTAAGCGTCCCAGGAGGGAATCTGCCTGCGAGGGAAGCTGTGCAGCACATCCCTTGTTCCGCTCGCCACTTCCCGCACTCTTAGGCAAAGACCATCTCAGCTTGCTTGTATGCGTGCCTCCGTACTCAGAAGCAGCCCCGTGGCAGGCAGGACAGTGCGAGAAGTATTCGGGGCATGCAGCATGCTGCTTCCCATGCCCGGGACAAACTGCAAGCAGGTGCCTCGCTTGCGCTTCTATGTGCCGAGACTTGGAGCTGGCCAGCGCGCACCTTCCCGCTGTGTGTGCTGCTGTCCGCAAAGAGCCTCCAAACAAAGCAGGGCACTAAGGCAAGAGAAGTAAGCACCCCAGGAGGGAATCTGCCTGCGAGGGAACCTGTGCAGCACATCCCTTGTTCCGCTCGCCACTTCCCTGACTCTTAGGCAAAGCCCATCTCAGCTGGCTTGTAGGCGTGCCTCTGTGCTCAGAAGCAGCCCCGTGGCAGGCAGGACAGTGCGAGATGTCTTCTGGGCATGCAGCATGCTGCTTCCCATGCCCGCAACAAACTGCGAGCAGGTGCCTGGCTTGCGCTTCTATGTGCCGAGACTTGGAGCTGGCCAGCGCGCACCTTCCCGCTGTGTGTGCTGCTGTCTGCAAACAGCCTCCAAACAAAGCAGGGCACTAAGGCAGGAGAAGTAAGCGCCCCAGGAGGGAATCTGCCTGCGAGGGAAGCTGTGCAGCACATGCCTTGTTCCACTCGACACTTCCCTGACTCTTAGGCAAAGCCCATCTCAGCTGGCTTGTAGGCGTGCCTCCATGCTCAGAAGCAGCCCCGTGGCAGGCAGGACAGTGCGAGATGTCTTCTGGGCACGCAGCATGCTGCTTCCCATGCCCGGGACAAACCGCGAGCAGGTGCCTGGCTTGCGCTTCAATCTGCCGAGACTTGGAGCTGGCCAGCGCGCACCTTCCCGCTGTGTGTGCTGCTGTCCGCAAACGGCCTCCAAACAAAGCAGGGCACTAAGGCAGGAGAAGTAAGCGCCCCAGGAGGGAATCTGCCTGCGAGGGAAGCTGTGCAGCACATCCCTTGTTCCGCTCGACACTTCCCTCACTCTTAGGCAAAGCCCATCTCAGCTGGCTTGTAGGCGTGCCTCCGTGCTCAGAAGCAGCCCCGTGGCAGGCAGGACAGTGCGAGAAGTACTCTGGGCATGCAGCATGCTGCTTCCCATGCCCGGGACAAACTGCAAGCAGGTGCCTCGCTTGCGCTTCTATGTGCCGAGACTTGGAGCTGGCCAGCGCGCACCTTCCTGCTGTGTGTGCTGCTGTCCGCAAACGGCCTCCAAACAAAGCAGGGCACTAAGGCAAGAGAAGTAAGCGCCCCAGGAGGGAATCTGCCTGCGAGGGAAGCTGTGCAGCACATCCCTTGTTACGCTCGACACTTCCCTCACTCTTAGGCAAAGCCCATCTCAGCTGGCTTGTAGGCGTGCCTCCGTGCTCAGAAGCAGCCCGTGGCAGGCAGGACAGTGCGAGATGTCTTCTGGGCACGCAGCATGCTGCTTCCCATGCCCAGGACAAATTGCGAGCAGGTGCCTGGCTTGCGCTTCTATGTGCCGAGACTTGGAGCTGGCCAGCGCGCACCTTCCCGCTGTGTGTGCTGCTGTCCGCAAACAGCCTCCAAACAAAGCAGGGCACTAAGGCAAGAGAAGTAAGCGCCCCAGGAGGGAATCTGCCTGCGAGGGAAGCTGTGCAGCACATCCCTTGTTCCGCTCGCCACTTCCCTGACTCTTAGGCAAAGCCCATCTAAGCTGGCTTGTAAGCGTGCCTCTGTGCTCAGAAGCAGCCCCGTGGCAGGCAGGACAGTGCGAGATGTCTTCTGGGCACGCAGCATGCTGCTTCCCATGCCTGGGACAAACCGCGAGCAGGTGCCTCGCTTGCACTTCAATCTGCCGAGACTTGGAGCTGGCCAGCGCGCACCTTCCCGCTGTGTGTGCTGCTGTCCGCAAACAGCCTCCAAACAAAGCAGGCACTAAGGCAGGAGAACTAAGCGTCCCAGGAGGGAATCTGCCTGGGTGGGAAGCTGTGCAGCACATCCCTTGTTCCGCTCGCCACTTCCCGCACTCTTAGGCAAAGACCATCTCAGCTTGCTTGTATGCGTGCCTCCGTGCTCAGAAGCAGCCCCGTGGCAGGCAGGACAGTGCGAGAAGTAATCTGGCACGCAGCATGCTGCTTCCCATGCCCGGGACAAACCGCGAGCAGGTGCCTGGCTTGCGCTTCAATCTGCGAGACTTGGAGCTGGCCAGCGCGCACCTTCCCGCTGTGTGTGCTGCTGTCCGCAAACGGCCTCCAAACAAAGCAGGGCACTAAGGCAGGAGAAGTAAGCGCCCCAGGAGGGAATCTGCTACGAGGGAAGCTGTGCAGCACATCCCTTGTTCCGCTCGACACTTCCCTGACTCTTAGGCAAAGCCCATCTCAGCTGGCTTGTAGGTGTGCCTGCGTGCTCAGAAGCAGCCCCGTGGCAGGCAGGACAGTGCGAGAAGTACTCTGGGCATGCAGCATGCTGCTTCCCATGCCCGGACAAACTGCAAGCAGGTGCCTCGCTTGCGCTTCTATGTGCCGAGACTTGGAGCTGGCCAGCGCGCACCTTCCCGCTGTGTGTGCTGCTGTCCGCAAACAGCCTCCAAACAAGCAGGGCACTAAGGCAAGAGAAGTAAGCGCCCCAGGAGGGAATCTGCCTGCGAGGGAAGCTGTGCAGCACATCCCTTGTTCCACTCGCCACTTCCCTGACTCTTAGGCAAAGCCCATCTCAGCTGGCTTGTAGGTGTGCCTCCGTGCTCAGAAGCAGCCCCGTGGCAGGCAGGACAGTGCGAGATGTCTTCTGGGCATGCAGCATGCTGCTTCCCATGCCCGCAACAAACTGCGAGCAGGTGCCTGGCTTGCGCTTCTATGTGCCGAGACTTGGAGCTGGCCAGCGCGCACCTTCCCGCTGTGTGTGCTGCTGTCTGCAAACAGCCTCCAAACAAAGCAGGGCACTAAGGCAGGAGAAGTAAGCGCCCCAGGAGGGAATCTGCCTGCGAGGGAAGCTGTGCAGCACATGCCTTGTTCCACTCGACACTTCCCTGACTCTTAGGCAAAGCCCATCTCAGCTGGCTTGTAGGCGTGCCTCCGTGCTCAGAAGCAGCCCCGTGGCAGGCAGGACAGTGCAGGATGTCTTCTGGGCACGCAGCATGCTGCTTCCCATGCCCGGGACAAACCGCGAGCAGGTGCCTGGCTTGCGCTTCAATCTGCCGAGACTTGGAGCTGGCCAGCGCGCACCTTCCCGCTGTGTGTGCTGCTGTCCGCAAACAGCCTCCAAACAAAGCAGGGCACTAAGGCAGGAGAAGTAAGCGCCCCAGGAGGGAATCTGCCTGCGAGGGAAGCTGTGCAGCACATCCCTTGTTCCGCTCGACACTTCCCTCACTCTTAGGCAAAGCCCATCTCAGCTGGCTTGTAGGCGTGCCTCCGTGCTCAGAAGCAGCCCCGTGGCAGGCAGGACAGTGCGAGAAGTACTCTGGGCATGCAGCATGCTGCTTCCCATGCCCGGGACAAACTGCAAGCAGGTGCCTCGCTTGCGCTTCTATGTGCCGAGACTTGGAGCTGGCCAGCGCGCACCTTCCTGCTGTGTGTGCTGCTGTCCGCAAACGGCCTCCAAACAAAGCAGGGCACTAAGGCAAGAGAAGTAAGCGCCCCAGGAGGGAATCTGCCTGCGAGGGAAGCTGTGCAGCACATCCCTTGTTACGCTCGCCACTTCCCTCACTCTTAGGCAAAGCCCATCTCAGCTGGCTTGTAGGCGTGCCTCCGTGCTCAGAAGCAGCCCCGTGGCAGGCAGGACAGTGCGAGATGTCTTCTGGGCACGCAGCATGCTGCTTCCCATGCCCAGGACAAATTGCGAGCAGGTGCCTGGCTTGCGCTTCTATGTGCCGAGACTTGGAGCTGGCCAGCGCGCACCTTCCCGCTGTGTGTGCTGCTGTCCGCAAACAGCCTCCAAACAAAGCAGGGCACTAAGGCAAGAGAAGTAAGCGCCCCAGGAGGGAATCTGCCTGCGAGGGAAGCTGTGCAGCACATCCCTTGTTCCGCTCGCCACTTCCCTGACTCTTAGGCAAAGCCCATCTAAGCTGGCTTGTAAGCGTGCCTCTGTGCTCAGAAGCAGCCCCGTGGCAGGCAGGACAGTGCGAGATGTCTTCTGGGCACGCAGCATGCTGCTTCCCATGCCTGGGACAAACCGCGAGCAGGTGCCTCGCTTGCGCTTCAATCTGCCGAGACTTGGAGCTGGCCAGCGCGCACCTTCCTGCTGTGTGTGCTGCTGTCCGCAAACAGCCTCCAAACAAAGCAGGGTGCTAAGGCAGGAGAACTAAGCGTCCCAGGAGGGAATCTGCCTGGGTGGGAAGCTGTGCAGCACATCCCTTGTTCCGCTCGCCACTTCCCGCACTCTTAGGCAAAGACCATCTCAGCTTGCTTGTATGCGTGCCTCTGTGCTCAGAAGCAGCCCCGTGGCAGGCAGGACAGTGCGAGATGTCTTCTGGGCACGCAGCATGCTGCTTCCCATGCCTGGGACAAACCGCGAGCAGGTGCCTCGCTTGCGCTTCAATCTGCCGAGACTTGGAGCTGGCCAGCGCGCACCTTCCTGCTGTGTGTGCTGCTGTCCGCAAACAGCCTCCAAACAAAGCAGGGTGCTAAGGCAGGAGAACTAAGCGTCCCAGGAGGGAATCTGCCTGGGTGGGAAGCTGTGCAGCACATCCCTTGTTCCGCTCGCCACTTCCCTCACTCTTAGGCAAAGCCCATCTCAGCTGGCTTGTAGGCGTGCCTCCGTGCTCAGAAGCAGCCCCGTGGCAGGCAGGACAGTGCGAGAAGTACTCTGGGCATGCAGCATGCTGCTTCCCATGCCCGGGACAAACTGCAAGCAGGTGCCTCGCTTGCGCTTCTATGTGCCGAGACTTGGAGCTGGCCAGCGCGCACCTTCCTGCTGTGTGTGCTGCTGTCCGCAAACGGCCTCCAAACAAAGCAGGGCACTAAGGCAAGAGAAGTAAGCGCCCCAGGAGGGAATCTGCCTGCGAGGGAAGCTGTGCAGCACATCCCTTGTTACGCTCGCCACTTCCCTCACTCTTAGGCAAAGCCCATCTCAGCTGGCTTGTAGGCGTGCCTCCGTGCTCAGAAGCAGCCCCGTGGCAGGCAGGACAGTGCGAGATGTCTTCTGGGCACGCAGCATGCTGCTTCCCATGCCCAGGACAAATTGCGAGCAGGTGCCTGGCTTGCGCTTCTATGTGCCGAGACTTGGAGCTGGCCAGCGCGCACCTTCCCGCTGTGTGTGCTGCTGTCCGCAAACAGCCTCCAAACAAAGCAGGGCACTAAGGCAAGAGAAGTAAGCGCCCCAGGAGGGAATCTGCCTGCGAGGGAAGCTGTGCAGCACATCCCTTGTTCCGCTCGCCACTTCCCTGACTCTTAGGCAAAGCCCATCTAAGCTGGCTTGTAAGCGTGCCTCTGTGCTCAGAAGCAGCCCCGTGGCAGGCAGGACAGTGCGAGATGTCTTCTGGGCACGCAGCATGCTGCTTCCCATGCCTGGGACAAACCGCGAGCAGGTGCCTCGCTTGCGCTTCAATCTGCCGAGACTTGGAGCTGGCCAGCGCGCACCTTCCTGCTGTGTGTGCTGCTGTCCGCAAACAGCCTCCAAACAAAGCAGGGTGCTAAGGCAGGAGAACTAAGCGTCCCAGGAGGGAATCTGCCTGGGTGGGAAGCTGTGCAGCACATCCCTTGTTCCGCTCGCCACTTCCCGCACTCTTAGGCAAAGACCATCTCAGCTTGCTTGTATGCGTGCCTCCGTGCTCAGAAGCAGCCCCGTGGCAGGCAGGACAGTGCGAGAAGTAATCTGGGCACGCAGCATGCTGCTTCCCATGCCCGGGACAAACCGCGAGCAGGTGCCTGGCTTGCGCTTCAATCTGCCGAGACTTGGAGCTGGCCAGCGCGCACCTTCCCGCTGTGTGTGCTGCTGTCCGCAAACGGCCTCCAAACAAAGCAGGGCACTAAGGCAGGAGAAGTAAGCGCCCCAGGAGGGAATCTGCCTACGAGGGAAGCTGTGCAGCACATCCCTTGTTCCGCTCGACACTTCCCTGACTCTTAGGCAAAGCCCATCTCAGCTGGCTTGTAGGTGTGCCTGCGTGCTCAGAAGCAGCCCCGTGGCAGGCAGGACAGTGCGAGAAGTACTCTGGGCATGCAGCATGCTGCTTCCCATGCCCGGGACAAACTGCAAGCAGGTGCCTGGCTTGCGCTTCTATGTGCCGAGACTTGGAGCTGGCCAGCGCGCACCTTCCCGCTGTGTGTGCTGCTGTCCCCCGCAAACAGCCTCCAAACAAAGCAGGGCACTAAGGCAAGAGAAGTAAGCGCCCCAGGAGGGAATCTGCCTGCGAGGGAAGCTGTGCAGCACATCCCTTGTTCCACTCGCCACTTCCCTGACTCTTAGGCAAAGCCCATCTCAGCTGGCTTGTAGGTGTGCCTCCGTGCTCAGAAGCAGCCCCGTGGCAGGCAGGACAGTGCGAGATGTCTTCTGGGCACGCAGCATGCTGCTTCCCATGCCCGGGACAAACCGCGAGCAGGTGCCTGGCTTGCGCTTCTATGTGCCGAGACTTGGAGCTGGCCAGCGCGCACCTTCCTGCTGTGTGTGCTGCTGTCCGCAAAGAGCCTCCAACAAAGCAGGGCACTAAGGCAAGAGAAGTAAGCGCCCCAGGAGGGAATCTGCCTGCGAGGGAACCTGTGCAGCACATCCCTTGTTCCGCTCGCCACTTCCCTGACTCTTAGGCAAAGCCCATCTCAGCTGGCTTGTAGGCGTGCCTCTGTGCTCAGAAGTAGCCCCGTGGCAGGCAGGACAGTGCGAGATGTCTTCTGGGCATGCAGCATGCTGCTTCCCATGCCCGCAACAAACTGCGAGCAGGTGCCTCGCTTGCGCTTCTATGTGCCGAGACTTGGAGCTGGCCAGCGCGCACCTTCCCGCTGTGTGTGCTGCTGTCCGCAAACGGCCTCCAAACAAAGCAGGGCACTAAGGCAGGAGAAGTAAGCGCCCCAGGAGGGAATCTGCCTGCGAGGGAAGCTGTGCAGCACATCCCTTGTTCCGCTCGACACTTCCCTCACTCTTAGGCAAAGCCCATCTCAGCTGGCTTGTAGGCGTGCCTCCGTGCTCAGAAGCAGCCCCGTGGCAGGCAGGACAGTGCGAGAAGTACTCTGGGCATGCAGCATGCTGCTTCCCATGCCCGGGACAAACTGCAAGCAGGTGCCTGGCTTGCGCTTCTATGTGCCGAGACTTGGAGCTGGCCAGCGCGCACCTTCCTGCTGTGTGTGCTGCTGTCCGCAAACGGCCTCCAAACAAAGCAGGGCACTAAGGCAAGAGAAGTAAGCGCCCCAGGAGGGAATCTGCCTGCGAGGGAAGCTGTGCAGCACATCCCTTGTTACGCTCACCACTTCCCTCACTCTTAGGCAAAGCCCATCTCAGCTGGCTTGTAGGCGTGCCTCCGTGCTCAGAAGCAGCCCCGTGGCAGGCAGGACAGTGCGAGATGTCTTCTGGGCATGCAGCATGCTGCTTCCCATGCCCGGGACAAATTGCGAGCAGGTGCCTGGCTTGCGCTTCTATGTGCCGAGACTTGGAGCTGGCCAGCGCGCACCTTCCCGCTGTGTGTGCTGCTGTCCGCAAACAGCCTCCAAACAAAGCAGGGCACTAAGGCAGGAGAACTAAGCGTCCCAGGAGGGAATCTGCCTGGGTGGGAAGCTGTGCAGCACATCCCTTGTTCCGCTCGCCACTTCCCGCACTCTTAGGCAAAGACCATCTCAGCTTGCTTGTATGCGTGCCTCCGTGCTCAGAAGCAGCCCCGTGGCAGGCAGGACAGTGCGAGAAGTAATCTGGGCACGCAGCATGCTGCTTCCCATGCCCGGGACAAACCGCGAGCAGGTGCCTGGCTTGCGCTTCAATCTGCCGAGACTTGGAGCTGGCCAGCGCGCACCTTCCCGCTGTGTGTGCTGCTGTCCGCAAACGGCCTCCAAATAAAGCAGGGCACTAAGGCAGGAGAATTAAGCGCCCCAGGAGGGAATCTGCCTACGAGGGAAGCTGTGCAGCACATCCCTTGTTCCGCTCGACACTTCCCTGACTCTTAGGCAAAGCCCATCTCAGCTGGCTTGTAGGTGTGCCTGCGTGCTCAGAAGCAGCCCCGTGGCAGGCAGGACAGTGCGAGAAGTACTCTGGGCATGCAGCATGCTGCTTCCCATGCCCGGGACAAACTGCAAGCAGGTGCCTGGCTTGCGCTTCTATGTGCCGAGACTTGGAGCTGGCCAGCGCGCACCTTCCCGCTGTGTGTGCTGCTGTCCGCAAACAGCCTCCAAACAAAGCAGGGCACTAAGGCAAGAGAAGTAAGCGCCCCAGGAGGGAATCTGCCTGCGAGGGAAGCTGTGCAGCACATCCCTTGTTCCACTCGCCACTTCCCTGACTCTTAGGCAAAGCCCATCTCAGCTGGCTTGTAGGTGTGCCTCCGTGCTCAGAAGCAGCCCCGTGGCAGGCAGGACAGTGCGAGATGTCTTCTGGGCACGCAGCATGCTGCTTCCCATGCCCGGGACAAACCGCGAGCAGGTGCCTGGCTTGCGCTTCAATCTGCCGAGACTTGGAGCTGGCCAGCGCGCACCTTCCTGCTGTGTGTGCTGCTGTCCGCAAACAGCCTCCAAACAAAGCAGGGCACTAAGGCAGGAGAAGTAAGCGCCCCAGGAGGGAATCTGCCTGCGAGGGAAGCTGTGCAGCACATCCCTTGTTCCACTCGACACTTCCCTCACTCTTAGGCAAAGCCCATCTCAGCTGGCTTGTAGGCGTGCCTCCGTGCTCAGAAGCAGCCCCGTGGCAGGCAGGACAGTGCGAGAAGTACTCTGGGCATGCAGCATGCTGCTTCCCATGCCCGGGACAAACTGCAAGCAGGTGCCTCGCTTGCGCTTCTATGTGCCGAGACTTGGAGCTGGCCAGCGCGCACCTTCCTGCTGTGTGTGCTGCTGTCCGCAAACGGCCTCCAAACAAAGCAGGGCACTAAGGCAAGAGAAGTAAGCGCCCCAGGAGGGAATCTGCCTGCGAGGGAAGCTGTGCAGCACATCCCTTGTTACGCTCGCCACTTCCCTCACTCTTAGGCAAAGCCCATCTCAGCTGGCTTGTAGGCGTGCCTCCGTGCTCAGAAGTAGCCCCGTGGCAGGCAGGACAGTGCGAGATGTCTTCTGGGCATGCAGCATGCTGCTTCCCATGCCCGCAACAAACTGCGAGCAGGTGCCTCGCTTGCGCTTCTATGTGCCGAGACTTGGAGCTGGCCAGCGCGCACCTTCCCGCTGTGTGTGCTGCTGTCCGCAAACGGCCTCCAAACAAAGCAGGGCACTAAGGCAGGAGAAGTAAGCGCCCCAGGAGGGAATCTGCCTGCGAGGGAAGCTGTGCAGCACATCCCTTGTTCCGCTCGCCACTTCCCTGACTCTTAGGCAAAGCCCATCTCAGCTGGCTTGTAGGCGTGCCTCCGTGCTCAGAAGCAGCCCCGTGGCAGGCAGGACAGTGCGAGAAGTACTCTGGGCATGCAGCATGCTGCTTCCCATGCCCGGGACAAACTGCAAGCAGGTGCCTGGCTTGCGCTTCTATGTGCCGAGACTTGGAGCTGGCCAGCGCGCACCTTCCTGCTGTGTGTGCTGCTGTCCGCAAACGGCCTCCAAACAAAGCAGGGCACTAAGGCAAGAGAAGTAAGCGCCCCAGGAGGGAATCTGCCTGCGAGGGAAGCTGTGCAGCACATCCCTTGTTACGCTCACCACTTCCCTCACTCTTAGGCAAAGCCCATCTCAGCTGGCTTGTAGGCGTGCCTCCGTGCTCAGAAGCAGCCCCGTGGCAGGCAGGACAGTGCGAGATGTCTTCTGGGCACGCAGCATGCTGCTTCCCATGCCCAGGACAAATTGCGAGCAGGTGCCTGGCTTGCGCTTCTATGTGCCGAGACTTGGAGCTGGCCAGCGCGCACCTTCCCGCTGTGTGTGCTGCTGTCCGCAAACAGCCTCCAAACAAAGCAGGGCACTAAGGCAAGAGAAGTAAGCGCCCCAGGAGGGAATCTGCCTGCGAGGGAAGCTGTGCAGCACATCCCTTGTTCCGCTCGCCACTTCCCTGACTCTTAGGCAAAGCCCATCTAAGCTGGCTTGTAAGCGTGCCTCTGTGCTCAGAAGCAGCCCCGTGGCAGGCAGGACAGTGCGAGATGTCTTCTGGGCACGCAGCATGCTGCTTCCCATGCCTGGGACAAACCGCGAGCAGGTGCCTCGCTTGCGCTTCAATCTGCCGAGACTTGGAGCTGGCCAGCGCGCACCTTCCTGCTGTGTGTGCTGCTGTCCGCAAACAGCCTCCAAACAAAGCAGGGCACTAAGGCAGGAGAACTAAGCGTCCCAGGAGGGAATCTGCCTGGGTGGGAAGCTGTGCAGCACATCCCTTGTTCCGCTCGCCACTTCCCGCACTCTTAGGCAAAGACCATCTCAGCTTGCTTGTATGCGTGCCTCCGTGCTCAGAAGCAGCCCCGTGGCAGGCAGGACAGTGCGAGAAGTAATCTGGGCACGCAGCATGCTGCTTCCCATGCCCGGGACAAACCGCGAGCAGGTGCCTGGCTTGCGCTTCAATCTGCCGAGACTTGGAGCTGGCCAGCGCGCACCTTCCCGCTGTGTGTGCTGCTGTCCGCAAACGGCCTCCAAATAAAGCAGGGCACTAAGGCAGGAGAATTAAGCGCCCCAGGAGGGAATCTGCCTACGAGGGAAGCTGTGCAGCACATCCCTTGTTCCGCTCGACACTTCCCTGACTCTTAGGCAAAGCCCATCTCAGCTGGCTTGTAGGTGTGCCTGCGTGCTCAGAAGCAGCCCCGTGGCAGGCAGGACAGTGCGAGAAGTACTCTGGGCATGCAGCATGCTGCTTCCCATGCCCGGGACAAACTGCAAGCAGGTGCCTGGCTTGCGCTTCTATGTGCCGAGACTTGGAGCTGGCCAGCGCGCACCTTCCCGCTGTGTGTGCTGCTGTCCGCAAAGAGCCTCCAAACAAAGCAGGGCACTAAGGCAAGAGAAGTAAGCGCCCCAGGAGGGAATCTGCCTGCGAGGGAAGCTGTGCAGCACATCCCTTGTTCCGCTCGCCACTTCCCTGACTCTTAGGCAAAGCCCATCTCAGCTGGCTTGTAGGTGTGCCTCCGTGCTCAGAAGCAGCCCCGTGGCAGGCAGGACAGTGCGAGATGTCTTCTGGGCACGCAGCATGCTGCTTCCCATGCCCGGGACAAACCGCGAGCAGGTGCCTTGCTTGCGCTTCAATCTGCCGAGACTTGGAGCTGGCCAGCGCGCACCTTCCTGCTGTGTGTGCTGCTGTCCGCAAACAGCCTCCAAACAAAGCAGGGCAATAAGGCAGGAGAACTAAGCGTCCCAGGAGGGAATCTGCCTGGGTGGGAAGCTGTGCAGCACATCCCTTGTTCCGCTCGCCACTCCCCTAACTCTTAGGCAAAGCCCATCTCAGCTTGCTTGTAGGTGTGCCTCCGTGCTCAGAAGCAGCCCCGTGGCAGGCAGGACAGTGCGAGAAGTACTTGGGGCATGCAGCATGCTGCTTCCCATGCCCGGGACAAACCTCGAGCAGGTGCCTGGCTTGCGCTTCTATGTGCCGAGACTTGGAGCTGGCCAGCACGCACCTTCCCGCTGTGTGTGCTGCTGTCCGCAAACAGCCTCCAAACAAAGCAGGGCACTAAGGCAGGAGAAGTAAGCGCCCCAGGAGGGAATCTGCCTGCGAGGGAAGCTGTGCAGCACATCCCTTGTTCCGCTCGCCACTTCCCTGACTCTTAGGCAAAGCCCATCTCAGCTGGCTTGTAGGCGTGCCTGCGTGCTCAGAAGCAGCCCCGTGGCAGGCAGGACAGTGCGAGATGTCTTCTGGGCACGCAGCATGCTGCTTCCCATGCCCGGGACAAACCGCAAGCAGGTGCCTGGCTTGCGCTTCTATGTGCCGAGACTTGGAGCTGGCCAGCGCGCACCTTCCTGCTGTGTGTGCTGCTGTCCGCAAAGAGCCTCCAAACAAAGCAGGGCACTAAGGCAAGAGAACTAAGAGCCCCAGGAGGGAATCTGCCTGCGAGGGAAGCTGTGCAGTACATCCCTTGTTCCGCTCGCCACTTCCCTGACTCTTATGCAAAGACTATCTCAGCTTGCTTGTAGGTATGCCTCCGTGCTCAGAAGCAGCCCCGTGGCAGGCAGGACAGTGCGGGATGTCTTCTGGGCACGCAGCATGCTGCTTCCCATGCCCGAGACAAACCGCGAGCAGGTGCCTGGCTTGCGCTTCAATCTGCCGAGACTTGGAGCTGGCCAGCGCGCACCTTCCCGCTGTGTGTGCTGCTGTCCGCAAACGGCCTCCAAACAAAGAAGGGCACTAAGGCAAGAGAAGTAATCGCCCCAGGAGGGAATCTGCCTGCGAGGGAAGCTGTGCAGCACATCCCTTGTTCCACTCGCCACTTCCCTGACTCTTAGGCAAAGCCCATCTCAGCTGGCTTGTAGGTGTGCCTCCGTGCTCAGAAGCAGCCCCGTGGCAGGCAGGACAGTGCGAGAAGTACTCTGGGCATGCAGCATGCTGCTTCCCATGCCCGCGACAAACTGCGAGCAAGTGCCTGGCTTGCGCTTCTATGTGCCGAGACTTGGAGCTGGCCAGCGCGCACCTTCCCGCTGTGTGTGCTGCTGTCCGCAAAGAGCCTCCAAACAAAGCAGGGCACTAAGGCAAGAGAAGTAAGCGCCCCAGGAGGGAATCTGCCTGCGAGGGAAGCTGTGCAGCACATCCCTTGTTCCGCTCGCCACTTCCCTGACTCTTAGGCAAAGCCCATCTCAGCTGGCTTGTAGGCGTGCCTCCGTGCTCAGAAGCAGCCCCGTGGCAGGCAGGACAGTGCGAGATGTCTTCTGGGCACGCAGCATGCTGCTTCCCATGCCCGGGACAAACCGCGAGCAGGTGCCTGGCTTGCGCTTCTATGTGCCGAGACTTGGAGCTGGCCAGCGCGCACCTTCCCGCTGTGTGTGCTGCTGTCCGCAAAGAGCCTCCAAACAAAGCAGGGCACTAAGGCAAGAGAAGTAAGAGCCCCAGGAGGGAATCTGCCTGCGAGGGAAGCTGTGCAGCACATTCCTTGTTCCGCTCGCCACTTCCCTGACTCTTAGGCAAAGCCCATCTCAGCTGGCTTGTAGGCGTGCCTCCGTGCTCAGAAGCAGCCCCGTGGCAGGCAGGACAGTGCGAGAAGTACTCTGGGCATGCAGCATGCTGCTTCCCATGCCCGGGACAAACTGCGAGCAGGTGCCTCGCTTGCGCTTCTATGTGCCGAGACTTGGAGCTGGCCAGCGCGCACCTTCCTGCTGTGTGTGCTGCTGTCCGCAAACGGCCTCCAAACAAAGCAGGGCACTAAGGCAAGAGAAGTAAGCGCCCCAGGAGGGAATCTGCCTGCGAGGGAAGCTGTGCAGCACATCCCTTGTTACGCTCGCCACTTCCCTCACTCTTAGGCAAAGCCCATCTCAGCTGGCTTGTAGGCGTGCCTCCGTGCTCAGAAGCAGCCCCGTGGCAGGCAGGACAGTGCGAGATGTCTTCTGGGCACGCAGCATGCTGCTTCCCATGCCCAGGACAAATTGCGAGCAGGTGCCTGGCTTGCGCTTCTATGTGCCGAGACTTGGAGCTGGCCAGCGCGCACCTTCCCGCTGTGTGTGCTGCTGTCCGCAAACAGCCTCCAAACAAAGCAGGGCACTAAGGCAAGAGAAGTAAGCGCCCCAGGAGGGAATCTGCCTGCGAGGGAAGCTGTGCAGCACATCCCTTGTTCCGCTCGCCACTTCCCTGACTCTTAGGCAAAGCCCATCTAAGCTGGCTTGTAAGCGTGCCTCTGTGCTCAGAAGCAGCCCCGTGGCAGGCAGGACAGTGCGAGATGTCTTCTGGGCACGCAGCATGCTGCTTCCCATGCCTGGGACAAACCGCGAGCAGGTGCCTCGCTTGCGCTTCAATCTGCCGAGACTTGGAGCTGGCCAGCGCGCACCTTCCTGCTGTGTGTGCTGCTGTCCGCAAACAGCCTCCAAACAAAGCAGGGTGCTAAGGCAGGAGAACTAAGCGTCCCAGGAGGGAATCTGCCTGGGTGGGAAGCTGTGCAGCACATCCCTTGTTCCGCTCGCCACTTCCCGCACTCTTAGGCAAAGACCATCTCAGCTTGCTTGTATGCGTGCCTCCGTGCTCAGAAGCAGCCCCGTGGCAGGCAGGACAGTGCGAGAAGTAATCTGGGCACGCAGCATGCTGCTTCCCATGCCCGGGACAAACCGCGAGCAGGTGCCTGGCTTGCGCTTCAATCTGCCGAGACTTGGAGCTGGCCAGCGCGCACCTTCCCGCTGTGTGTGCTGCTGTCCGCAAACGGCCTCCAAACAAAGCAGGGCACTAAGGCAGGAGAAGTAAGCGCCCCAGGAGGGAATCTGCCTACGAGGGAAGCTGTGCAGCACATCCCTTGTTCCGCTCGACACTTCCCTGACTCTTAGGCAAAGCCCATCTCAGCTGGCTTGTAGGTGTGCCTGCGTGCTCAGAAGCAGCCCCGTGGCAGGCAGGACAGTGCGAGAAGTACTCTGGGCATGCAGCATGCTGCTTCCCATGCCCGGGACAAACTGCAAGCAGGTGCCTGGCTTGCGCTTCTATGTGCCGAGACTTGGAGCTGGCCAGCGCGCACCTTCCCGCTGTGTGTGCTGCTGTCCGCAAACAGCCTCCAAACAAAGCAGGGCACTAAGGCAAGAGAAGTAAGCGCCCCAGGAGGGAATCTGCCTGCGAGGGAAGCTGTGCAGCACATCCCTTGTTCCACTCGCCACTTCCCTGACTCTTAGGCAAAGCCCATCTCAGCTGGCTTGTAGGTGTGCCTCCGTGCTCAGAAGCAGCCCCGTGGCAGGCAGGACAGTGCGAGATGTCTTCTGGGCACGCAGCATGCTGCTTCCCATGCCCGGGACAAACCGCGAGCAGGTGCCTGGCTTGCGCTTCTATGTGCCGAGACTTGGAGCTGGCCAGCGCGCACCTTCCTGCTGTGTGTGCTGCTGTCCGCAAAGAGCCTCC